>NW_019170059.1:0-208996 GCF_001792695.1 Aspergillus bombycis
AAAGGGCCAGAGGACCGTGCCGGCTCAGAAGGCCCAGAAATGGTACCCCGTTGATGACGAGTCGCAGCCCAAGAAAGTCAGTACACCCTTGTGCAAAAAATACAATAAGTGAATGGTGATGGAGATGCGGTTTCTTATGAACGAGTGCGACGGTTGCGCCGGTCAATGAGCCATTTCGTGGTTGGAACAAGACCAGTGAATACGGAACTTTTGTTGATAAGGAAATCGCATCTTCGGCACTATCTACAACATCTCGGAAATTGCATGTTTGTAGACGTATAAGAACGAGCGTTCTGACATGGTTATTCTTCTATCCAAACAGGTCCGCAAGGCTGTTCGTCCCACCAAGCTCCGGGAGAGCCTTAAGCCCGGTACTATCCTGATCCTCCTCGCCGGTCGCTTCCGTGGCAAGCGTGTTGTCCTCCTCAAGCACCTTGACCAGGGTGTCCTCCTCGTCACCGGCCCCTTCAAGATCAACGGTGTTCCTCTTCGCCGTGTCAACGCCCGCTATGTGATCGCCACCAGCACCAGCATCGACATCAGCGGCGTCGACGCTCAGACCGTCGAGAAGGTCTCCACTCCCGACTACTTCACCAAGGAGAAGAAGGCCGAGAAGAAGACCGAGGAGGCTTTCTTCAAGCAGGGAGAGAAGCCCGAGGTACGTGTGCCGCGTCATTTGACCTGGATATATATGATAGATCTGGGCCGATGACCGCTCGGTAAGATGGTTTGTGGTATGCTAATTCGAGAATCAACAACAGAAGAAGAAGGTTGCCAGCGCCCGCGCCAGCGACCAGAAGGCCATTGACCAGTCCATCCTGGCCTCCGTCAAGAAGGAGAACTTCCTTGGCAGCTACCTCGCCAGCACTTTCAGCCTCCGCAACGGCGACAAGCCCCACGAGATGAAGTGGTAAACGTGCGACGCGGCGGCCGCGGGTTCGGTAGTTATTGTGGAGGAATTCATGTGAGGGGCGGCTTGAATGCGGATTGGCATTCCCAATGTGGGAAGCGCCTGCAGCACAGGAGGAACAGCTCATGAAATATGTAACTCGAGTCGGGCTCCGTCTTTGCTCATTAGGATTACGGTCAATTCGGAAAACCGGTTGTTAGTTCTGTTTCACGATCAGTCCCTCTTGTGTCGCCAATTCGCAGGACCTATAAATGAGCCGAAATGAAAAGAAAAAAAAAGAATAATACCTTTTCCAGCTGTTATATGATCCCCCTTTAACGTGCGGCTGGGAGTTTGTCATGTCTAGAATGATACGTCATCGATTTCCAGGTTCTGGTGACAATCTAAAATTGGGAATTCAAAGTTTCTGTTCAGATTCACTTTATCAGCATTCCAGATGCCGCTCTTATCTGTAATGATCTCGTGCCTGTCGACTCTCCAGCTCTATGTGACTCCGATACGATATGTCTAATACAAAACGTACAACCCGCGGGCTCCCCATGATCAAGGCTTTATAAATGATTTAGTATTTAGAAATCCAATCCCCGCCGCTCCATACACAACCCAAAAATTCATAACCGGAAGACATCACTCATCATCGGTTAGGGCACATACCCCAACCTTCTAGAACATGGCCCATATACATTCATATATCAGTAACCCTAATAATCATTCCTCCGCCTCCTCAACTTATACCGTTCATCCCTCCTCTTCCTTGTAGACTCTTCAATCGCCCGTCTGATTTGCTCATCAATCATCTCCTTCTCGCTCAAAGCCTCCTCCAACTCCTCCTCATCCTCGTCTCCTCCCACAGTAGTCCCACAAATCCAATCGAGGATCCCCCACGGGCCGAAATTCCCTTCCGCCCCACTGAGTACATGCATATCCATCCTACGTGCGATCCCGCCCAGGAAGAAGCTTGTCGGCATAACAGAGTACCCGGAGAAGGCGAATGTCTCCTCGATGGATATCACGGTGAGGTAGAGGAGGTACGTGAGCATGTGGAAGCGGAAGAGCATGGCGGGCATGTAGGTGGGGGTGAAATTGGAGAGAAGGTAGGCGAGTGGGTGGTCGTAGTGTGCTGTGAGGGGGAAGGGAGCTCGTAGAGAATGGTACCATTTTCGGTGGTATTTAGAGACTTGATAGTCTGGGGAGTGGAGGATGAAACGGTGGATGTTATAGGTTAAGATCTATTGTATTATTCCAACAATAAGATGTTAGTTACTCTGGCATTCTTTTCTGGGGGGGCGGGGTTCGCTTTGGTTCTCTTCGATATATTTTTGTTTCTTTATGTATGGGTTGGGTTGGGTTGGAATAGACTCGACTCACCTCTCTTGCCAGCAGTCCCCGCAGTAGATCTTTCACCATCTCCCAGGGCATCGGTAACTTCATCGAGACCCTCAGTGCACTCCGCATCCCAAATATTTCCGTCCGAGCTTCCTCAATCGCTGCTTGTGCGGCGAAGCTCAACCCAATATTGAGAATAGCCCATCCCGCAACCTTGAGATCCTTCATTCTGACTTTGCCCCGTTTACTTCCTGCTGGGAGGCCAGCTTCACCCTGCGCTTTTACAACAACAGCAGCGGAGGGGGTCAGGACATCGAATAGGAAAAACAGAAGCGATGGGAATAGAAAGAATAGGAGGCGCACAGCTGCGGTGCCGAATAGTTCGACTCGGAGCGGAGGATGCGACAGCACGAGGGTCGTCCATGTCATGTAAAAGAAAATTATATTGAGACTCGTACTGTAGGAGGAGATCGTGGGAACCAGGAATAGAGAGAGCACAGGTAATGAGAGGAGCGCGTCCATTGTGTGTGCTGTGCGTTGCAATGTTGACCGCACTTTTGACTGTAGGTGGTTGTCTTTTATGTTGCTGATTTATATGTTCGGCTTAGGATGCATTGTAGGTGTGTAAGGAAAATAACAGTATAAACAACCGACCAGGGTATTCTGAGATAGAACCAATTTTCAATCCAGGTCTATGGTCTATGTCATCGTCGCAATGGAGGGTCATGAGCATATATGCACTGGTGGTAGTTTTGGGTAATAAGTTGAATCCGCTTGCAGCCTTAGCGGCTGAGCGACAAGACGTCACACTCACGATCCACATGCCAACCTGAAATTTAATGTTGTTGTTGTTGTTGTTCTGCCCTAATTTAATCTGGCCCGATGTTGCCTAACGGTAATAATGCTACCACTTAACTTTATTCCATCGTATTTGACTGGAATTTCTGTAACCCAGACAGCTCATCACTTATACATCTGTCATGGCGACCGTCTGTAATTTCTTACTACGCGTCAGACTGTTTTCCGAAAGAGAAGAGAGAGAGAGAGAACAAAAAAGAAAAAAAACATTATATATATATTGTATACACTTGTACAGACCCTTTACTTTTCACCCAACCTGCCGGGCACCATGTCAGACGACAAAGTTTTCATTCCAGGGCCAAGACATCAAACATTCGAATGGCACGTGTTTAGCGTGGACCTAATGTAGGTACGGCTTAATAACACTTAATAGGACAACTCATAGACAGGAACACCAATAGCAGGTACGGATCTAAGGATAAGCGAATCAGGCTGCGTAAGGATGCTCATGGGTATCTAATCATACACCGCACAACAAAACATGTCATCTCCCAATACCACGCCTTACTCCGACGTCCGGGACGACGGGATACCGTTCTTCATGCCCCAGTTCCAGGCCTGCTTTCGGAGATCAGGAATCACCTGCAAGAAGGCCAAGCTGCTGAGCCAGCTGGTCAATGTATCGCGGACAGTAGAGTTCCTTGGGCTGCCCCCCATGGCGCTTCCCTTCATTACATGCCCAACAAACATAGTCGTAATAAGGTATTCACCTCTTTCCAGGGCTGCAATCGCTATTCTCGCAACTTCGTCAGGGGTTTGTGGCTTGTCAGCAGCCTCCAATTGTTTTGTCAACTCAGGCTTCAGCTTCTGTTCATTGTCGAAGCCGGGGCTAAGAATTCCCATCGGGAAAACCGTGTGAACCTTGACGTCGGCAGGAGTAGCATTAATCTGCGATTTTGATTGACGAGTGCCGTTATACATTTCAATCTCCTGATTGAGGGTGTCGGATAAAGAACGAATTGCGGCCTTTGCAGGAGAATAAGGTCCGTACCCGGCGATCGGTACAAAAGCCAACGTGGAACATGTAAAAATAAGATGTCTTCGCGGGTTTGTCGTCTGTTCGCTTGGAGGGACAGGTACAAGCCACTTCCTGAGTGTCGCATGGGCGGTGTTCGCCGCAGTCCAATAGACAGTGTCCATCTGATCTCTGAGCGTTTGGACTGGAGTGTCGACAAAGAACCCAGGGTTGCAGTAACCTGCGCAGCACCACACGACGTCAGGAGGAAGCCCATAATTCCACTCGGTGACCTCTTCAATGATCTGCTCGCATTGCGCGGCATTCGTAAGGTCGGCACTGATGTAATGGAACTTTTGCCTGTTCAAATTCGCAGCCGAGGCCTAAGGAAGGTAAGCATCTTCTAGCGTAGTGCATACACACATGGGCGGTTTACCTTAACATCATCAAGCGCATCTTGAAGCTTCTTGACTGTTCGTGCAACGAGGACAACGTTCGCACCCTTTGCAGCAAGCTGGCAGGCTACAGCCTTGCCCATACCCTCGGAACCACCTGTAATCACCACGGTCTATAACAAGGATGGACATGATTAGTAGTTTGTTTACGGCAAAGAGAGAGAGATCATATATCGCATACCCTGCCCTCCACGACGAACTCGTTTTGTTGGGATCCGAAACCCAAGATCTTGGGAATCATCTTGGTAACTGTATATAGGAAGAACCCGCAAAGAATGACGGAAACCCCCAATCTGGTGGGAGATAGGTCGTTAGAGATGAAGGAGAGTACTTGATGCATGGGGAAAAAGAAGATAAGGATGGGAATTCCGAGGAGATAAGGTGGGCGACTTGGCCAGACAACAAAGTTAGTCCGTTGAGGAAGGTCAATTGGGCCTGCTGCTTCCTCTTCAGTCGAAGTTCAGTTGCCGATCATCAAGATGGTTTGAAAGCCTTCAGGAGCTTCCGTACACCAAGCATGGATACAGTGGGGGCCTTCCGATTTGGTGGCATTCCGCCTGTAACAATCTGTATCGTCGATCAAACACTGCAAACTTGGCCCACATGAGACTAGTGTCTTTAAGGCGGTAAGCGTCCCGCCCAAAATTTTATCGCGGAGGTTTATCAATTCCGCAGATTTGGCCTGGACTACAGAGTAGATCAATCTCTTTTTGTCCATCCAGAAGTCAGTCATGGGGAAAAGAAAGGCGGGTGGTCGCCCGGCGGCCAGGAAAGAGTCCGCCCCAGAACGTACGAAATTCAACATCGAGGAGAGGTTTGACGACTCCGAAGATGAATTCCAGATGGGTCGTGATCAAGTCCTGCTGGAGGAAGAACCGGAGGCAAAGAGACGGCGGAAGGTGACCCAGGAAGGTTAGTCTATGCAGAGCCTCGTGGGTGTAATTGTTTTCTGACGAGGCGACTTTTTAGAGGAAATGCTCCAGCCGTCTGATGAAGAAATCATGGGCTACGAGTCGGTGGACGAAGACGACTTAGATGACGACGAGGATATGGACGAGGATGATTACGGTGAAGAGGATGAGATAGATGACGAAGAACTCTTACGTCCCAAGACAAAGCGCGGTGGTGCTGCGGGGTCTGATTCCGAGGACGAGGACGAGGACGGCATTGCTGCTTGGGGTTCATCGAGGAAAGACCTTTACAATGCGGATCAAATAGAAACAGAAGCGGATGCTCTTGAGGAAGAGGAGGAAGCTAAGAGACTCCAACAGAAGCACTTGCAAGCGATGAATGAGGCAGACTTTGGCTTCGACGAAACCGAATGGGCCGAATCTGGCAAAGGGCAAGAAGATGGGGAAGGTGATGCTGGAGAAGTAACGGAGGTTCTCCCACAGTTGGAAATCACAGACGATATGAGCACAGAGGAGAAACTGAAGATTTTGAAGTCGAGATACCCCGAGTTCGAGCCATTGGCAAAGGATTTCATCGACCTTCAGACAACACATCGCACGCTTGCAGAAGCCGCCGAGGCTGCTAAGACCACCAAAGATGCAATCCCGGAAGCCGCCCCAATTCCTGTCATCAAATTCCGTGCCCTGTCGGCTTATCTCGGTACCTTTACTATGTATCTTATGCTTTTAACATCGTCTCGTGATGCCTCTGGGAATCTGGCTTCCTTGTCCCCAGCTCAGCTTCGATCACACCCCGTCATGGGCGCCCTAGTGAAGTTCCGTAAGCTTTGGGAGTCTGTCAAAGACCTTACTGCTCCCGAAGTGTCGGATATCGAGGAAGATATGGACGGCGAAGAAGAGATATCTGTCGCACCTGTCGCCAAGCAGCAGAGCATGAATAAGGAGACACAGATTCCCAAGAAAAAGAAGGAGAAAGTCTCGAAAGCACAACGCATGGCCGAAGCAGCACAGGCAGAGGCCGAAGCTCGCAGGGCACAGAGATTACGGGAGACAGAGGCCAGTCTTGTGGACCTCTCGAATCTTGTCACCAAGCCTGGCAAGAAGAAAGCCACCCAAAAAGCTAAACAAACCTCTAAAGCTGCTGATGACTCCGACTTCGGTGATGAAGATGCTCTTACTGCTAAGGAGGCCGAGGAGAAAGCCAAGCAGAAGCGTTCTCTCCGTTTCTACACCTCCCAACTTGCACAGAAGGCAAACAAGCGCACTGCTGCTGGTCGTGATGCTGGTGGTGATGCGGATATACCTTATCGTGAACGTTTGAAGGATCGTCAGGCTCGCCTGAACGCTGAAGCCGAGAAGCGTGGTAGACAGAAGCCTAAGGAGTCTGAACAACTGGGCGGCGACAGTGACGACGAGGATCATCGGGTTGCCAATGAGCTTAGAGGGGGCCAGGGTGGATCGGATGATGACGATTACTATGATATGATTGCTGCACGTTCCAAGCAACGTAAGGATGATAAGAAGGCGCGTGCTGAAGCGTACGCTGCTGCTGCCCGTGAAGGAGGCGAGGTGGCAATCCAGGAGGAGATCAGACCAGATGGCAAACGAGCCATCACATACCAAATCGAGAAGAACAAGGGTCTTGCGGCCAAGCGGAGCAAGGACTCCCGCAATCCCCGTGTCAAGAAGAGGAAGAAGTTCGAAGAGAAGAAGAAGAAGCTGGGTAGTATCCGCCAGTTATACAAGGGTGGCGAAGGCCGTGGTGGTTATGGTGGTGAACTTACTGGTATTAAGAAGAACCTGGTTAAAAGTGTTAAGCTATAGAGTTGTCCCCTTTGTTGTTTCTTTGCGGTGTGAGTGGATACTTATAGTCCGGGCGTTCGATCTCGTGATATCAAAAAGGATTTGTGTGTACATATATAATTCATATGATAAAACCTCTGTTCGAGTCCCCTTTCCTCCCCAGTCTGGTGTCAAAACAGGCACATTCTAATGCTAGTCACACAAATTCCCTCGCTGATATAGTGAACTTATACTCCCCCATCATTGGTTTCTCCAAGAAGTATGTTTAGCATGTCACTCACAGCTTCGTCGCCCCCTTCCGTTGACAATTCAAGACCTAGAAATTTCCTCGCAAGCATGTCCTTCGATAATGTCAGTCTCTTCTGTGGTACACAAAAGCCAGAAGACAATAGTAATGCCCTACCGCTTCTTCCAAAGCGTGCATTTCCTCCACTGACAACATGGCACAAGCGGATGTCAGGTTTTCTCCACGAACAGCGAGAGATGCCAGCTCGTTTGCCCGTTCTACGATCGTCTCGTTGATTCCGTTCAGCGCCGCACAACTATCTCATCCATACATGTCAGATACAAGACCAAGACATATTGCGTATACTTGAAACGCACATTGGTCCATAGCTCTTATCGCTCCGGCCTAGGTGAAAGCTATCCCAGTATTCAGTTAGCAGATCAACTCCGTATTATACAAATAAAGTTTCGGTCACTCTGGAACGGACTTATATAGATATGTAATTTGGTCTTCCGCTTTGCAGGATTCTTCGCAAACCTGTACCTCCATATGACCGAGCAGCAGCCGGGGCCCTGGCTTGAGAAACTCATTCTCGAGTATCTCATGGAAATGTGTTGCAGCAATAACCTTCGGCGCATTCTCGGCTATAAGTAAGTGGTTAAGAATCCCGCAGATCAACCCGATACCATCTACAGCAAATATTTCAGTGTCTGATATGAAAATGGCATAAGCAAAAGGAACCGACCGCTCTCGCTGGTACCCTTGCCAAACTCATCTATTATCAACAGGCTGCGTTCGCTCATCTGGTTTAAGTCAAACGATATCTGTTGCAGATCGTTCATAAATGTGCTCTGGATCTGGAGTGGCATTAGCCTTATACGCCAATGGACACAAGCTGATTGCTTCCCTCACCTGGGAGACACTATCTTGGCTATTAGATTTAACCAGTATCTTATCTGTTATCCCCATTTCGACACTTTCGGCTGGAACGAAGCTACTGTATTCAGTTACATGTAGATGGCATGACCATGTGATTCGCTGCCCTACATACCTTCCCACTTGTGCCAAATAAATGATTAAAGCAACCTGACATTAATTACACAGCGAATCCCTTTGTTGGAAGCATCGTACTTACCTGCTTCATATAAATGCTCTTTCCAGAGTAATTCGGGCCGGTTAGTAGCAACATGCTTGGAGTACCCCATGTTTCGAGAGCTGTTTGGGATCTTGATGAAGAAAATGGAGCCCATTCACCCAACTTCCCACCAACTAACAGGGTATCGTTCGGCACATATGATGAGACAGTCAATTCTTGGAGAATATGGCTGCCGAATTGTCAGCAAGCGCCGATAAGACTTTCCCTCGCTTAGCTTTACCGGCCTCCTTTGATGCCAACTACGTTTTCACGCACTAATTTGGGGCGGGTCAGCCTATAGAAACTTGCTGCCTGTGACATGGCGAGGAGGCTGCGGGAGATCAGTCTATGTCTGTCAAGAGGACGTTGAGAGCGCTTGCCTATCAATGTGACCACATATATCTGACGCCTCAAGAAGCACTTTCTCATATTGAAGCACTTTTTGTGCTAGCTCATAGACAATCTCAATCTCTTTTTCTTATAGACAAACAAATCATCAGCATAATTTGTGCAGAGCATATAACTTAATACATACCACATATTAGCCCATAAATATCACCCAATTTCTCATCCATCTCCCTCATCCTAAAGTCTTTAAAGTATGCCCGGTTCTCTGTGACAAAAATGAGCTCCCAGTCATCATCGGAGCCAGTGAAGGCTGCCTCTCCCCTATCGCTCAGTGGGATTGCGATATTGAAGCCAAGTTGGGGGAAGTATATCACATTCACATCAATTTCAAGGCTTTCCGGGATGGTACTCGCAATATCTATTGCAACTTGCTTCAACAAACTACTTAAACCATCATAGCTGTCTTTCATCTTGTCAAGTTCCCTGTCTAGTCCCGGTTTTACCACCGTCCTACCTTGCTCCTCAGTGCTATCAATATCGACCTATTAGTCCTTAGTCGAGGCTTCTATAAGTAGGTTTAGGTTCCTTACTATCTCTTGGATCATTCGTCCAACTCTATATAGCCGAGTGTCTTCCAAAACTCGAAGAGCCTGGAAATGTCAGTGTACATATAGCGGTCAGAGTGTTATACAAACTTTCTGAAGCAAAGCTAGTTCGTTCCCGGAAGCAGTTTCTTTGAGGGCATCATGAATATCAATGCCGTAGAAAGCAAACTAACAAACTTTCAGTATTTTGCTATCTATGCTCTTACCATGGTTGACATACAGCTAGCAATGTGGCCCATACTGTACTCTTGAAGCCCGTTAGTTTTCCACTTCCGGTACTTATCCCTTTTCGAAGGTTGATCATAACGGGACGGAGGTTTTTGATATGTTTGAGACTCTTCGTAAGTTTGTTTAGCGGATTGTAATTATCTGGTCGTAAATATACGCCAATAAACGCATGGCGTTCGCGTATGACATCTATGTCTATACTTGGGCGGAGAAAAATCTGCTTAAGTTGGTGTCGTCCCTGGGGGCTATAGGCAAAGTGTTGGAATAAACCGTATACCGAAAGGCCCTCCTTCGAGGAGGATGACTTTTTTCCTGGTCCCTGATTAACCATACTTGGATGAGACTCTGACTCCATTATTTGGAGTGCTAGCAATGTTCTTCCGCTTAGAAACCTAGTATACGGTAAGATTAATGTTTTTGGTAATTTTTAAGAAACGATAACACACATTGTTCCTCGTAAGCCGAGCATTTCGACAGCGCGCACCTGGAAGTATGATGAAGTCTCATCACTGGAAGCAGATATAACCGTTGCCCTTCGCCTCTGAAGGTGAGTGAGAACGGCACCTGCACAGCCAATCGTCACTTTATTCTCCATGTCGATCGAACTGGGCATGTGTAAAAACCTGCCATCCTGTAAAGTAAAATCCAGACTCTCGGTGTCCATCTGCTCAGTATCAACTAGTCCATTGTGGGGCACGAGGAACCTGATGCGTTGCTCGTGTTCCGAAGATATCTCCAATGCCACTAGCTTGTTCTTCGCGTTGAGGTAGCTAAATTCTTGGGACGGACGAACATCGAGCTGATAGGGGAGGTAAAATTGACTACCTATTCATCATTTTATCAACCCCCAACTCTTAACCGCTAGATATTCATAGAGCTTACTGTTTCCTTGCTCATACTCGTCTATGTTTTGTGACCAGAGATGGTCGACTCGCGGTGAAAGTAGGAGTGCCGTAGGTTTAGTCTGAATGACCACTAGAACTTAATCAGTATCTTTGAAACAATGAAATGGATCATTTAACGAACGGCTATCAAGGATCTCGGTGCTAGCCGATTGCATATCTCCTAACAAATAGAGCGTCTCTTCCTGTGCCGAATAATATGAACAACCCACAGTTCCGGATTCTCTCATGTCAATGGCGACTATTACTTGATCAAGATCGTCATCAGTGAGCTGTTGTATCGGACCACCAGATAGATAGCCTCGGGAATCATTGAATAATTGTTGCCTCATCACGGGAGATCTTTGTGAGCTGGAAGGATGGTTGTATGAGGCACTAGAATGGGAAGAATGTGGTGTAGCGTTTGAGTGATATGTTGTACGTCTTTTCTTTGTTTGTCTCTTCATGGTGTTAGGTCAATAATATTTCCCGAGTGAAGTCCTGTGGTGGTTATTGTCCATGGGAAGCAAATATATCAAAAAACTACGAGTATACTAGAGCGAGGGACTTGGAGCCTAAGGCCCCGAATATCGGTCCACCGGTTTGCTTTTACTATTGTAGTGTCCAAGAAGATAGTAACGAGGATTCTGGTCAAAGTCATATACATATGTATCTAAGCCACACTATAGTAATGTACACACAAAAGCGGAGATCTCGTTAATATACATGGACATCATTAAGAGTAAAGACGTTCTCAACGCCATATTTCCCAACCTACCGGACCTGCCTGGGTTACCCAACTCCAGCAAAGAAAAGAAAAAGAATACAAGTTGATCCCAATATATTTATGGGTTTTCGGTCTCTGTCGGGTATGTTGCGTTTGTTGCGTCCTCAGTCTTTGCTCCTTTTGCAGTAACTTCAAGCCCACTTTTGTCGGCGTTGAATGAAACATGGGCGGTTTGTCCGGAGGTAACTTCACCACGAATGATTTTATCGGCCAACCTGTTGCCGATTTCCTTTGCGATCAGGCGGTTGAGAGGACGAGCACCATATCTAGGGTCGTATCCTTTTTCGCAAAGCCAGTCCTTGATCTCACTGTCCACCTGCAGAGTCATCCTCCTATCGTCGAGCCTTGATTGAAGCTCTTTGAGTCGGATATCAACAATGTCCCTAAGAGCTTCTCGAGAAAGCCTCTTGAAGATAATAAATTCATCGATCCGATTGAGGAACTCCGGTGGATATGCATGTTGTACAACATCCATGACTGCTTTCTTGGTATCAGGGGAAACTTCGTCCTTATCGGTCTGCTTGATAGTATGCAAGGGGTCCGAGCCCACAAGAATATCAGCTCCCAGATTAGAGGTGAGGACAATAAGGGTATTCCTAAAATCAACCTTATGTCCCTGAGCATCCGTGAGGAAGCCCTCATCCAAAACTTGAAGCAGCAAAGCAGATATGTCCCGATGAGCCTTTTCAAACTCATCGAACAAAAGAACCGCATACGGTTTCCGTCTGACGGCTTCTGTGAGCTGGCCGGCATCGTCGTAGCCGATATAGCCGGCAGGAGAGCCGATTAAGCGACTGATCGTGTGTTTCTCTTGGAATTCGCTCATATCAAATCTCACAACGGCTGTCTCGGTGGAAAACAAAAACTCAGCCATTTTCTTGCAGAGTTCGGTCTTTCCAACACCAGTAGGACCGAGGAACATGAACGAGGCCAGCGGCCGATTTTCTCCACTAAGGCCTGCTCTCTGCATGCGGACTGCGTTGGCTACTGCAGAAAGCGCCTCGTCCTGGCCACGAACCGACCGCCGCAGAGTGTCCTCCATCCGGATCAGTTTTTCAACTTCTCCGGCCATGAGCTTATTGACAGGAATGCCGGTAGTCCGGGAAACAACGTTCGCAATATCATCCGCTGTAACAGAGTCATGGATTAGACTCTGAGATCCTGCAACCTGCTCTTCACCTTCCTTCGGTAGCTTGGCCTCGAGACTTGGAATGGTGGAGTATCTCAGCTCTCCGGCTTTCGCAAAATTTCCTTCTCTCTGAGCCTGCTCAAGTTCGAAACGAGCACGCTCTAGTTCCTCTTTGGTACGCTTGAGCGTTTCGATTTCAGCCTTCTCTTTCTCCCAAGTCTCAGTCAATTTGGCGGCTTCTTCTTGTTTGACTTTTAAGTCTTCCTGTAGTTTTTCTCGTCGCTCACGACTGCTGACATCGGTTTCCTTGCGCAGGGATTCGAGCTCAATCTGGATAGTGGTGATGTCTCGATCCAACTCACGAATTACATCTGGCTTTGATTCTTGCTGCAGTCGTAGGGCCGAGGCGGCCTCATCCACTAGATCGATAGCCTTGTCTGGAAGGAAACGGTCGGTGACATAACGGTTACTGTAAGTTGCTGCCGCCACCAAAGAACCATCTGTGATCCGCACGCCGTGATGGACTTCATACTTGTTCTTTATACCACGCAAGATCGATATAGTGGCGGCCACGGACGGCTCTCCGACCATAATCGGCTGGAATCGTCTCGCCAGGGCGACATCCTTCTCAATCAATCGGTACTCATTCAAAGTGGTAGCGCCACAGCACTGAAGCTCGCCCCTAGACAAGGCCGGTTTCAAAAGGTTGCTAGCATCGATGCTGCCCTCTGCCTTTCCTAGACCAAGTAAAGTGTGGAGCTCGTCAATGAATAGAATCACACCGCCTTGCGCCTCTTCGACCTCTTTGAGAACAGATTTCAAGCGTTCTTCGAAATCACCTCTGAATTTTGCACCAGCTATAAGCGCGCCTAAATCTAGGGAGATGACACGTTTGTCCTTGATACTCTCCGGGACATCTCCCTGGACAATCCTTTGAGCCAAACCCTCCAAGACCGCTGTCTTTCCGGTACCAGCCGCTCCTATCAGTACTGGGTTGTTTTTCGTTCTTCTTGACAGAACCTGAATAGTTCGATGAATTTCAGCATCTCTCCCGATGACGGGGTCCAGCTTGCCGGCCTTCGCCTTTGCGGTAAGATCAACACCATATTGTTCTAAAGCCGACTTCTCCGGCTCACCTCCCAAATTCATGCGGTGAGTACCACCGGGAGGGTGAGGGCGTCCACTCGCATAATTGCGAGCCGGCGATATAGTCTGTAATAATGATGTCTTAGTGGCGATGGAGGGAAGGATCCGGGCGTGCGAAGGTAAACGTAATTGTTGAGTAGCGTGGAATGTACGGTTTGGCGATGTTAGCGCTGGGGAGCGCAACAGTCGACCTCGAGCGAGCTGCAACCTTGAAGCCATGGCTAGCAATGGGTTCGAGATTGGGAGGTTTTTCTGATTCAAAGTGCTAATCGAGGTCATCCATGCGAGAGACTATGACATGCCTATATACCCCAGCAACCCCAAGCATCGTGACGCTTCTCGAAAGCTCCACCGCGGCGGCAACGGTGAGTGGCGGAAGCTCTCCTAGAGGGCCGACGAGCTCCGTCGGGGATCACGTGCGGCCCCATCGAGGGGCTATTTGGCCGCCGCCGAAAATTTCACACCTTGAGTGGATCTGCTGCCGAAAAAAATCGGTTTCGAACACCTTCCCCCTCCTACTCTCCTATATATTACTCTCTCCCTCCCCCTTACTTCCCAATCCAACCACATATCTTTCACACATAAATCACTCGTCACAATGGGTTTCACCGATTTCGTTTCTGACGCTGGCCTCACTCGTACGTTTCTTCTTCTTTTCCTTTCATTCCCTTGAGCCCTTCTCTCTTCATTGCTTGAGTGTTATTGAAAGCTAATGTTGCCCCTCAGTTGCCAACAACTGGTTCGCCACCAGGAGCTACGTTATTGGGTACGTTTTTCTTTTTGCGTCGTCTTTTTCTTCGAACCCCATACAGCCATATGCTTCCTGTTTTATATGATGAAAAAAAATTGGTCCGTGTTTATGAGGCGGCTTAAGACCCCGCTGCAAGACTAGACAACTTTGCGAGCAATCGCGTTTCTGATCACCAGGAAAAAATTTCCCCCATATGTGCAATTTGCTGCCTGTTTTTGCTTGAAGGCCACTACAGTGGATGTCGTTATGCATTCCCTATGACTAACTGGCAACTAGCGACGCTCCTTCTCAGGCCGATGTCGTGACCTTCAAGGCCTTCTCCGGCGCCCCTGACGCCGAGAAGTACCCTCACGTTGCCCGCTGGTACAAGCACATTGCTTCCCACGAGGCTGACTTCGCCACTCTCCCTGGTGATGCCTCCAAGCCCCACACCACCTACGGCCCTGAGTCCACCGAGCTCCCCACCAACCCTAAGGACAAGCCCGCCGCCGATGATGATGACGACATGGACCTCTTCGGCAGTGACGACGAGGAGGAGGAGGATCCTGAGGTCGCCAAGAAGCACGCAGAGAACCTTGCTGCGTACCAGGCCAAGAAGGCGGCCAAGGGCCCCAAGCCCGCTGCCAAGTCCATTGTCACTCTTGAGGTCAAGCCTTGGGGTATGTAGCCCGCGCTTACTGCTCCCCCTTGAAAATACATGCTAACTGTTCTGCAGATGATGAGACCAACCTTGAGGAGATGGAGGCCAACGTCCGTGCTATTGAAAAGGATGGCCTTGTCTGGAGTGCCTCCAAGTGGGTTGCTATTGGCTACGGTATCAAGAAGCTCCAGATCAACCTGGTCGTTGAGGACGAGAAGATCTCCCTCGACGAGCTCCAGCAGGAGATCGAGGAGGATGAGGATCACGTCCAGTCCACCGATATCGCTGCTATGCAGAAGCTGTAAATGAAATGTTTATGAAGATAAATGGTGTGACGAAGGATTTTTCATGTTATCGACGGAAACCAAATTCATGAATTTAAACAAAAAACTAGCTAGAACTCGATCGGCATTGTCCGATTGTTCTGATGAAAAAATGAAAAAATACCCCAATATTAATACACCGGTATTCCATACCAGTAAAACCATATCTCTAGGATATGCTGTTCTCGATGCTTGCACGAATTCAATCAATGTTCGGTGGTGAGCTTGCAATGGTGCCCAACTTGCCTTGGGCTTTTAGTGAACGTGGGGTTTGTGGGAAGGACCAAACGTATATGCACAAGTGGTTTCTTTAGACCACCGTAGAAGCTAGACTGCTCCGGAATATCGTTACTAAGCTTTGCTGGTACCGACGCTCAGTCACATCAGAACCATCTGAGTCCTGATAGCTCATTACTTGTCAATTGATCAAGTTGCGCTGGGTGACCATGGGGCTTATCTCACGTTTGGTGACGTTCTTCGGACTCGTCCTCCTTGCCCATGCGTGAGTACCGCAATTTCTCTAGCAAAATATAATCACCTTGTTATTTTCGCATCAGAATCGCTTACCAAAGTTCTTGGGCAAACCAGGGGTTACTCTGCACATGAACATACGGTCTTGTACAGCAATGCCCGTCTCTCCGCGTCTACCGCTCTTCCGCAGGATATCGTCATCGAAGCTCTAGTATCCCTCGTTCTCGTTTCCGTGGGCCTAGTGCTGGGCGCGCCTAAATTGAAGCCGATTAGCTGGAGCCAGTGGGCTGGGGAGATCGAAAAGGAGGGTGGTGGCAGAAACCCCTACCGGAGGCTGGAGGAGAGATATAACTTCTGGGACGTGCGGGTAGGTGCTATATTCCCTTTCCAATAGAGAGTCTAGCCTTTAAGAACATACTTCTGACGGCACCAGGGCAAGCGGAAAGAATTTGCGGATTGGATCAAGGGCGAGAATCCGCTAAAGGAGTGATCAATATTTTGATATAGAAATCTGTCTGGGATGATGCCTTGATGTATAGTTATATCAGTGAAGAGTAATGAATAAGTGGTTGCTCCTCGGTCTGCGTTGCTATTCTATTACATTGCTTCGGGTCTGATAGTTTGGACGCTGGCTGCCATCTGACTATGTGTAGAGTAGACAAGGGGCGAGATGCAGTTCCAGGGTGTCTGGGGTCGTGGACTCGGGGAGCGCTTCCTTGTATGTGGCGTCTGCTATTTCTCTATTGAAACGATGTCCTGGCCCTACCTAAGAGACTCTCTGCCATATCATCCAATATTCCGAGTACAACAGGAATAGCCGACTGACTGTTACAATGCAAACTACTTGAGTTCACTCCAGGTATGACAGACTCTCTGATCTGTTCAAGCCTCAGAAAACCAGCATTGCATCTTTGGTTCTCCATAACTCCTTTAATGCGTTCAGCAGCTAGATTATCAGCAAGGGCTGATAGGTCCTAGAACATAGAGTCATACACTAGCCCTAACGATGCCCTGGTCATCTCCCAAACACCACACTCCCAGTTGGCCGCAATCGATCATCCAAACCACCACCCAAAACACTATAATACCTCCATGTCAGACAAAAACACTACATTAAATCCCCTACCTCAACACCCCATCATACAGTATATCAAAATCTCCCCCGAAACCAGCAGATAGCAACTCCGCCCCCCCGAACGGCGGCACAAACCGAAAGGAAATGGAGCATGTCTCAAATCCCCCAACCCACATTACCAGCATTACAAGAATAGAGGGCCAAGCGAGCTCCCCCCGAAGCTCCACAGAGATGTCCATTGGTCATGTCATCTTCTCCCATGGCACACGAGCTGATCTTGTGTTGCACTCACCGTCAACAACCTGGGTCTAGTAAGTGACTATTGATATTCTACGAGGACACTATGTATCTTGTGATCAGCAGGTCGGTTTCACTCTGGGACTTGGGCTGTCGTTTCCCCCCGTCCGTTAGATGCTAGGTTCAAGGCACTGGCTTTGCTGCTGTGTACTTGTGGGTGAAGCTGCGAGGGTTGGGATATTGGAGGCTTCTCATGAGCATTCCGGGCTTATTTAGATGGCGATGGATCGTCTCTCTCTCTCTCTCTCTCTCTCTCTCTCTGTGTGTGTGTGTGTGTGTACTGTGCCGAGGAGATTCTTGGTGTCTATTTGATGGAGTGAGCTGCTGCGAGAATAGTGGCTCAGTGTGGCTCTGCGTCTTTTCTCTACGTTGCGATCTGCGGTTGTTTCTCGCTCGTGCTCCAAACTGTGGGGACGTGAACGTTTTCGGTTGATGTCGAGATGGAGTACCGATGCTGATGGGTAGAATCGCCAACAGAAGTAGGTGTAGGGAATAGCCAAACGCCCAGTAGACGACAGGCCAATGGGAATGGAGGGAGCAAGGACAGCCTTGTAGGATGGGATTAGCCCCCAAGACTCTATAGACCTACAATGAGAGGAAGTACTGTATACAAGGGTATCGCGGTCAATCCTTCCACCCTACCGGTTCTTACCCAGGTGTATCAAGACCGTTGCGATATAAACGTTGTAATGACAGGCACCGGCACTGAGAAACAAACATGAACTCAACCCCATCATGTGGAACCTCAGGGTCACAGGAGCCACCCCAAGACGCACGAGCTGAGTAACAAAGATACATAGAAAGACGGGCCAAAGTCGCATGAGTGGTAACTATGGGGTACGTGTGACTGTGTGTTCCACATACTTACTTCTCTTACCCAGAGAAATGATACAAGTAGTCGTCCCCATAATAATATTATCACATAAATTGCCAGACTCCACCCATGCGGCAGGTTGATGGAGACGACATGGAAGGTGGACGGAAACCGAACAATGGCAACATCCTATTCCAGAATCGAAGAAAGAGGGGGTTTCCAAAGTCTCCAAAGTAAAAAGGAAAGTAGGGAACCTTTCATTATTTAGCCTTGTTTGGGATCTCTGTGGATATAATGACCCTTTGCTCCTCATTAACCGAGATTTATTGTGACAGTCTTTACCCTTGCATTTGCCGTTGGGCTAATAGAGAGCCTGGCCATTTACTTGGCAACCTTTTCTTTTTCCTTTTTTTTTTTTCTTCCCACAGGGGGCTTTTCTTGGTTCAGACTTATTGGTCCAAAGGTTGTTTGTATTACAACGCCGCGGGCCCTGTGTGTACGTACTGGTTGGTACCTTACGGGAGGGAAAAAAGAACTTTGGTTCTGGCCCTGGTCGCAATCCAATCCATGTCTTGGATGGAATGTGTTGATCGGCACTGTCAGTGTCAAATGGTCGCTGCGTACGTAGACCGGTAGACTAATTTTAATTGTACAGGGACCCGAATACAGAGAGATTTCTCTCTTCCCTTGGTATGACTTGGTCGTTCAAAGTCCAGGGACCCTGGACATGCTTCGGCAATGAACGAAACGATGGCGAGTGTTGCGGGAGTGAAGCCATGACAACCTGATCCCATTGAATGAACGTGTGGACGGTCACAACAGCAAAGGGTGTTACACCAGTAAGGTTTGAATCGGTGGCGGTACTGGGCAAAGATCGAGGCTTGAGCCTCGAACGTACTGGAACCTGTACACGTATGGTACCAAGTCCCCATCGCACCATGCAATTCCCCATTCCCGACGAGAGACAGTGGTGGTGGCTTGACTCAGGTTGAAGGAAGTAGACACGGGAGGCTGAGACCATGCCCCCGGTGACTAAACTGGTTTAGGCATGAATTAGATTATCGGTCGTCCCGTTTCTTGGTCCATGCGGATCAGACATGGGACATGGTGCATCGGCCGGTCGTCTTGGGGAGAAGTCTTGTTTGTCACTAGGGGAAGAAGTCGTCCAAACAGTCTCTCCCCTACGGATATCCTCCTCGTAATTTTGGTTACAGTCGTTGGCTTTGGTCCAGGGCTAAAATAGAAGAATTGACTCATTACGTGTGCTGTTGATGACGAGTGAAGGATCTGACTATTCGTCTAGGGAGGGGATCTATTGGTACCTACGTGGATAGGTATTATTTTCGTGGACGGATTTGAATACCGATGTACTCCGGATACATCTTTTTGTTTCTCCAGCACCTGGTAGTCAGGAAGTCAATAAAGAGAAGTGATGAAGGTGGAAAATGAAAAAAAAGGAAATAAAACAAAAGAGGGAAATTATGAGACAAGGAAGGGAAGGGAAAAAAAAATGGAAAATCAAAAATCAAAAATCAAAATCAAACCAAAAATGAACCAGAGCTTCGCCTGATTCTACCTTCTTTGATGGGACTGTTAGAATTGTATAGCTGCCCGATCTTATTGGTCACGGGCCGGCAAGGCAGTGGATCCCGCAGCTGACGATGTGTTGCGGTGGCCACCAAAAATAGTATGAAGCATACGCAACCTCCAAACTTTCGAGATGTGTACTGACTATGTAATATGGTATGCGGAGGAATCCTCACCAATAACAGGGATTCGCATTGGATTCTCATTACCCGATTATTTTAATCCTATTGACAGGGCTTAGGCCCAGGATGCCGTAGACTCAGTGTCTGGCCTCACAAGGTTTTTTTCCCAGCTGGGAGACTGCTCGGGAATGATGCTTGAATTGTGACTTTCTCTGGGCTCAGCACCGTGCCTTTTAGGCCTACCCTTGTTTTTAGAACAAGTGGATCCCGAGATGCAGATACGATTGCCACTAAAAATGCAGACAGGGCTGACGGGGAGGGCGATTTGACACCTAATAGATCCTTATTTTGGAGTCAAGTATTCACATGTGGTGATTGTCCACTATTATTGTTATTATCGTTTCTTTTTTCCTTTTTATACTTTTTCTTTTCTTTTTCCTTTTCTTTTTTTTTTTTTATTAAAACAAAATTCATTTGATTGACTTGACTTACCTATTATTAGTGTTCATGGATAGTTCCTTCCTTCCTTATTAATTAGGATTATAATTATTATCCTTCTTATTATTTATTACCCCGTCCTTCTTGTCTATTTAAAGACCCCCCCCTGCGCCCTGTCATTCTTTGTTTGACCCTTTTCTTTCCCGGAGTAATATAAAGGAACCCATACACTCGTTTCCTATTCCTTCCAACAACTACACTCGCTTGCCATCCTCTGCGTGTCATCGTCTGATCATCTCCACACCCGGTTCCCTACCAACGAATTGATCAACATATTTACTTTAAAACATCAAAATGCGTGCTACTTTCATCCTCGCTGCCTTCGCCGCTGTGGCTGCTGCCCAGTCTTCTTCTGCTGCTGTTGTAAGGACCATAATTTGTCGCATCACAGTTGTCTAGTATTCCACAATGCTAACTTGAATTTCGCTCTAGCCTGAGGATGCCTCTGGTGTCGAGACCACCGGCGCTGTTGAGACTGGCAGTGTCAGTGCCACTGCCACTGCCACTGGCGGTTCCGAGACCGGCTCAACTGTCATTCCCACCGTCACCTCTCAGCCCGTGATTCCCTCTGGAACGGCTACAGAAGCCCCCACTACTCCCACCGCCAGCGGTGCTGAGTCCTCCGGTGCTGTGACCGGCTCCAGCTCTGCTGCTGGCTCCTCTACCCTCGTTACCAAGTCGAGCAGCGCTGCTAAGAGCTCCTCTGCCACTGCAACTGAGACCTCCACCAAGACCAAGTCGACCGATGAGTCCACCAGCACCAAGGGCTCTTCCTCCAAGTCTAGCTCCGCTGCCTCCAGCACCTCTGAGGGAGCTGCCGTCCCCATGGCCACTGCTGGTCCTCTCGGTCTCATTGCCGGTGCTGCCATCGCTGCTCTCCTGTAAATGGAGAGCTCGTGATCCATTCAACGCTTGGCCATTGATAATATCGCTTCCGTTCTCAAGCATCAGTGTGCTCCCCAAGCGGACTTGTGCTCCATGGACCTCCCCCTCCAACCGTCCCAGCTACCGGGGATGGTGGAACGATAAGAGATGAGGCATACGGATACTGAGGTTCATTTCCATACTCCCATATGTATCATTGCCGGGAAGGGCTTTTTATTCCAATTTCCTTTCTTTTCTCGTCTGACTTTAAGTCGCCGCTGTTACACAAGACACGCTTAATTTTCGCCGCGCACATATCAAACTTGTCTTTCTTCAAGGTTTAATCATAATACCATAATGATGCTACGCTACAGGTAAATAGGAATTCCATGTTCTGAGGAAATCCGTTATGACAAATTGTTCTGCTGGACTACGCTTCATGCCACCTGTAGATCTACCTGTAGTGCTAAGCTTTGTTGACAAGTATTTTCAGACACAGATGCAATATTGGATCTAATATTCTCAATTGTACACCAATTGGTCATCTTTCTGGAAGAAAATTAAAAGTAACGGGGTATAGTTGATGTATGTCAGCGATCCAAATCGAAGATACCACCCAAGATAGGAGAGAAACAACAATACTGGGAAGGAGAAGTGGGCCTGTCCAAGTGGACCAGGTTAACATGAAGCGTAGATAGCTTAATAACCAACCTATGTTATTCTAGAACGACGATCTCGTCCGAGGAGGCAAATATGTGTCCAACTCTAAAGCGACTCCAACGGTGTGATGTGCTATTCTCGTAACTAAGCCATGAGATGTCAACTCTCCTCACACTGTACCTTATTTTTCAAGGGGCACTGGCCTTTACTGAGGGGTAACCCACTGTGTACAGAGTACTCCGTACATCACCAGCGTTTACCTTCTTATGACGGATGCCATTTACAGCTACCAGGTCTTCCCACTTGATGAGAAATGCCAATAAAGCCCTATTTGAAGCAAAGCGTTCGTGTGTTGAACATGATGTATCTAGAGTCGAGAGATCATAAAGCATGTATGTACATGGACATACTCCCACACATACCCCACATACATATACATATATCACTTGATTTCAAACCAGCATGTCGTCGGACAAGTTTCGACGCAGGTCCCATTCCGGAGGGGTTTGACAACCTGTCAGGGCTGCCAACCCCCTAGTATTAAGACCGTACAGATAATCCTTAATGACAGAGTGAAACCCAAGAATGTGTGAACCCACTAGTACATCAACTGGAACCACTAGTATCCATTCCATGTACGGGGTCAATATACAGGTACAGATAAAAGAATACCAGGTACGATGATATAAGATGTGTAGCATCCTCCGTACCAAATCAGGAAACCAACCAACCCAATAACACTTCCTAAAACGCGCAAAGCGACGCGTCAGTCACATGATGCTCGCGTTTTGTTTGTGAGCCATGGAATGACCCGTATCAGGTCTAGTGCCGTCAGCTTCACATCATCAAAACAAAAGAGGGCTGTTGGGGGCAACCAAAAGTTTGGGTCCATAGCCGCAATTTGTTAAACAAGTTCAGCATTCTTTTTCTTTCTTGGGGAAGTGCGGTTACTCCGGTAGCTTTTTCCTATTGACAAGGGTATCCCTTCATTGGTCTATCTTTTGATTGGGGGAGTATAGTTGGGTACACTATTTGTTCTCCAGTGAGCAGAACGCTGCAACGGATTTTGAGCCTGTGAACTCAGGGATAAAAGAAAAACACAAAAAAGAATGGTGAGCTATTAGTGTCAATCCCCAAACAGCTAGTCTGCAAAACACCTCGGATCTAATCATGCATAAAACGACCAGGTTTCGGGTTTAAAACGTCTCGCTGCAGACCATGCCGCATTGCATGATGACCTGCCCCCGAACTATCTCTTCCCCTCGGAGGACTCATCGAGCGATGACCTCACTCAACTTACGACCTGGCTGGCTGGCCCGCAGGGGACACCATATTCACAAGGCCTATGGCGCGTCCACTTGAAGATGCCGGATGATTATCCTAAAAGTCCGCCGAAGGCGACCTTCAAAACCCGCATATGGCATCCCAATGTGGAGGAATTGACGGGCGCCGTGTGCGTCGATACACTGAAGCGGGACTGGAAGGCGACTCTAACACTGAAGGATGTTTTAGTTGTGAGTGTGCACCATCTCTGTGAGGGGTCTAATTAGACCGAGGAGCTAATGAATTGCGGCGGCGCGCGTACAGACAATCTCATGCCTGCTTATTTACCCGAACCCGGACTCTGCGTTGAATTCTGCGGCCGGAGCTTTACTTCAGGAGAACTACGAGGCTTTTGCGCGACAGGCTAAACTAATGACATCCATTCATGCGCCAGTGCCAACGGACTTGAAAAGTGCAGCAGCGGAGGCGAAGACCAAGGGAGAAGATGCCGGAACGACGATCCCGGAGCAAGAAGAACCTCGCCTGTTGCGCTCAAGGAAGGGCACTAGAGTTCAATCTGTGACGATGAAGAAGAAGAATACCCGGAAGAATGGAGAGCAGGCATCATCGCGATCACAGCGTGAATCCGATAGTCCGGAGACAGAGCACCCTGCCGAAGAGCAACCGGCAGAAATTCACCATGAGGCCGATTCAATACTCTCAGACGACGAATCTGAAAACCTCTCCAATGCCAGCAAAGAAAATGATCCAACACTATCGCCGTCCCCGGTCAAATTTGCTCCACCGAGCCCCAGGAAAAATGCCCTTGGCAAACGTCCCTTGTCCGTCCTAACGCTGCCTCTAGATACAGACCCCTTTGCGATGGATCCAGACGACAGTGACCTGGAGGGCATGACAGCATCTGAGAAGAATATCGCAGCAAACAATTACGGTGGCAGCCCAGAACGCGATCCTTCTCCACAAAGAAAATCGCCGAAGCTGTCCGTCCGTAGTAAAGGGGTCAATGCATCTGGACGCATACGGGAAGAAGTCAAGATATTCGAAGATGCTCCGGAGCCGCTTGAATTGGACCGCTGCCATAGCGGGGACGGCAAAGAGAACCATGGCTCCCTAGCCGGTCCGAAAGGGCTTGGTCTTGCTTCCAGAAAAGCGCTTCCTACTTGCCCTCCAACTTCACTCGCTCTGCCCTCCACATCTGCCCCGTCCAGTTCAAAAGCCCCAAAGGCGGTCTCTGGTACGCGAAAAGTATCCGGGTCCAATATGAAAAAGGCGAAACCACGTATAGGCATTCGCAGGTTATGATTGGATTCATGGCTGAACGTCGTCATTTGTTTTTCTTGGTATACTTGTTTGATTCTTTTTGGCGCAGAGAGGCAAACGGTTGGACCTGGCGTTTGGGTTGAAAGGGTCAGCGTTGTTGGCTGCATCGGTCTTTCTAGAATTTTGCATATTCGTTGGAGAACCTATTCCGGAATCCTTGGATTTTTCATGATACATAATAACTATGGCCGTAAGGTTACAGTACGGGTGTCACTTTTGATATATTTAATAGACAATTGTTTTGACGAGCACTGTTGACTATGGACGCTACTGCTACTTAGTACTTTCTTTGCCCCAGCTGACAATTGCAAAGTGAAGAGACTATTAGTTATGCGAAGCCGCTCGTTTAGTAGCAAGTTATGCAAACATCTAAAACGAATAGTCAAATTTTCCTTTAGGCTCCTCACGATCGATTTTTCGATCCATACTAATAATAATGGAGACCCCTATCTCGTAACATCCGACCCCTCGATCCCGACTGTCGGGAATCTTTGGCTCTTGAAATGGTTCCTCGCGCGAGGAATAGTATACTTCCCCCAGGAGTAATGTTGTGACTGATATAAAAGGCACACAACAACCGGTGCAGTGAAACATTCCTGCAAGTTTGGGAGGCTCATAGCCATTATAATGGAGATAACAAACTAACACGCTAGACTAATTAAAGCAATATTACCAGAAGAAAGAGGAGGGATCCACAACGGTCCACCGTTTGGCACCTGGCGGTAGCAAATACGATGGTACTGTATGACAGCCAGTGTATATCAATATACGACCGTTGTGATAGGTCTGCCAACCAGGCCAAGATCGGCTTTCGTAAACATGCGGACACGTGTTTGGCGGCGCGACGTTTGAGTCTTGCGCTTCTACAGAGCGTAGGGGTTCACAGAACGAATAGTGAGACAACTAAGACATTGTTAGTAAATGCATATACCAGAGACAAACTAGGAAGCACATACGGAGGGCTCTTGGACAAATCGGTCTTCAGGATGATGGGGACCCGGGTCATCTCAGTGACATCTTGGATATACTCGCCGTCCTCTTCCCTGAGCTTGAAGAGCTGTAGGTACTTCTCCTTGTTGGTCAGTTTCGCCTCGGGGGCATCGCCACTGAGCGTTGCAATCTTGGGATCAGAACGGGTTCTGTGGGGCGACTGCTGAAGATGACCATTGCGAGTAGGGGAAGGCGGCATGCTCTGGGTCGAGCGATCAGCAGATGAGTTCAATGAAACGCCTGCAGCCATCTCAGTGACCTCGGAGACGTCATCGTCATCATCGTCGAACAGGGCATCCACGTCGTTGGTGGAGATAGTTCCGGTCTCAGTCTGCTTTCGCATAGCCTCCTCCCTCTCACGAGCACGCTCTCTCGCAGCTTCTGCCTCACGTGCAGCTGCAGCAGCCTGGGCAGCCCGGGAGTTGGCGGGCTTTGGACGTTCATCCTCAGGGATGTATGCGGAGGACGGGACACCCTTCTCCCAGTAGAGTTCCAAGACACGGGAGTCTTTGCGGAACTCGGCCTTCTTCAAGGGCAATTGGTCACAGTGGACACGCTTCTCAAAGCCAAACTCCGGAATGAGGACATCAAAAGCGGACTCATAGACGCAAAGGACAATACCCTCACTGATGAGGTCACCGCCAATCTCCTGTCTCTTCTTGTCCATGTTGCGGCACGCTTCGATGTGAACACTTTGCTCCTGAGCATTGTGCGCGGAGTCCTTCTTGTTGTTGCAGACGTCCGCAGCCTTGTTTAGGGTCTCAATATCGTCAGAGAACTCAACAGCACCGTTAGACAGAATGGATTCCAATTGGCGATGAACAATGATATCCGCATAACGGCGAGATGGGTTGGTAAAATGAGTGTAAACTGGCAGGTTGAGAGTGTAGTGATGACGCTGCTCGTCTTGAACGCTGCCGGCGACATAGTATTTGGCACGCTGCATAGCCTTAACAAAGAGTGTTTCCATGCCCTGGGTGACGTTAGTAGGGCTGTGTTATACAAGAAAAGACACAATCCGAAGAGGAATTTGCTCCTTATCGGTGTACGAAGAGAACCCACCTTGCGCAAATCATCGTCCTGAACCTTGCAAAGACTGCTCTGCAAGGTACCACTGCTTGTCGAGTCCAAGGCAAATCCAAGCCTGTTCATCCGATCAATGAACGAGTGGAGGCGACGCACATTAGGCGATGGCTGGCGACGGAGGAATGCCTTTTCAGGCAAAGCAGCCACCAATTTACGAGCAACGAAAAAGTCTGCTTTGTGACTCAATTCCTCCACGATGTCCCGCACAGGAGAGGAGTTGAAGATATTGTATTCAACGGGGACGTTCTCATCATCCATCTGATGGAGCAGTCGCAGAGGAGGTATACGCGCGACACGGTTGCCGAATCTCGCTTCGCGGAATTTGGAGGCCATGGCCTACAATACTGTTAGTCAAGAAAAGGGACTACCAGCCGGACAGGTGAGCATTAGAAAAATACTTACATATAGTGCTCGAAGGGTGTCAGCCTTTATTTCAGGCACAGAGAGATCCGCAGCTCCCTGAACCACGGCGTCAACCTCCTCATAGCTCAGTCTGCCAGCACTCTTGATAATGCCCTTGCCGATCCAAACATCGTCGTCAATAGCACCCGTCTCCGGATTAGCCTTTAGCACGACACTGACTGTGAGGCGGTCCTCTCCAGGAAGCAAAGAGCAGAGCTCGGTGGAGATGCGCCGCGGCAGCATGTTGACTAGTCGGTCGACGAGATAGACAGCAGTGCCTCGTTTCTTTGCCTCGCGGTCAACTAGAGAATTGCCCTTCACGAAGTGAGCAATGTCGGTGACATGAATTCCAATTTCCACTTTACCGTCTCCAAGAGGCTTGAAATGGTAAGCATTCTCGAGCTCCTTGGTGCCACTGGGAACGATGCTGAAGGTCGTTTCTTGACGGAAATCTCGCCGAGAGGCGAGGAGAGTCTCACCCTGGCTAGAAACGGACCAATCCTCCCACCCAATACTCTTGAGGACAGCATCAGAAAACTCATCAGATCCGAAGTTGTTGTCACGGAGGAGCGCCTCGGTTTCGACCTTCAAGTCACCCATTTCACCCAACTGCTCAACAAGGGTTCCGAAAGGATGCAAAGATGTGATGGGCCACCGCTTAATGCAAGCAACAAAGATGCGGTTGGCGTAGTCCTGGTGCTTCTCGACGAAATCGCGGGGCGCCTGTTCCGTAGGGATGGCAATCAGGGGAACACGCTTATCCGTGGGCTTAAACCAGACAATCTTCGGTTTATCCTGCTGGCGCTCATGTTGCGAACGGCCGTGGGGGCCGTCTCTGGCCAGCCGTTCAGCCTCTTGTTTCTCCTTCGTCGCCTGGCTACTGGGACGGAGGAGTCCGAGGGTGCCCGAAAACATCTGTCCGGCGATGCGTTCAATGACAGCAACAACATGGCCCGCGAATAGCGGCTTCTGTTCATCGCTGATCTCGTCTTCCTCGACCAAGAGCAGACTTTGGCCCTCCACTTCGACATCATCGTTCTTCTTTTGCGTTGGGCGCTGACGGAGACTACCACGCGACGAATGCTGCCATCAGGACCGACCTCCTGGCGGTCTCCATTTGCGCCAGAATCAGAACGGGAGAGCTTATCAGTTCCAGCGTTGCTACCAGCTCTAGCATCTGTAATGTCTTTGCGCTTCTTCTTCTCTTCTTTTTCTCTCTTCTGCGACCAGACCTCATCCACATCCAGGAGTTCAATGGCCACGTAATCACCCTCAAGTGCACGGTTTCTGTCTTTGCTGCCACAGATGAAGATATCAGCATCCAAATCAGGACTTGTGACATACGCATCAGACCGATTTTTCTTGTTGACCCGCAGGATACCGGCCACAAGTTGGCCATTGCTCAACAAAGCGGGCAGGTTAGCCTGAGGTAGGTATGGGGTGAATAATGTCTTCCGCTGTTGTTGTTGCTGCTGTTGCTGCTGCTGGGCAGACAACTGAGGAGGGGCGTGCTGGCTAGCCTGAAGACCAAGTCCTTGACCGTTAAGCTGGCCATTTTGCTGAAGTGCTTGAAGCTGTGCAAGCTGCAACGGGTTCAGCTGCTGACCGCCGCCAAACATCTGCGGCGGGGCCATGACAACCTGTCCCTGAGGTAACTGGATGAGCTGTGGCTGTCCAGGATACTGGAACGATCCAATAGAGCCGATGGACTGATTCATCGATGCACGTGCACGGTGGCCAGGCTGGAAACCACTGCCCTGTTGTCCGAAACTCTTCTGCTGATCCTGACCCTGATTCTGATTGTTTGGTTGGCGCCAGTTGCCATCGAAGTTCCTAGATGAAGTACGAGCATGACCGCTTCCACGGCGTGGGTTTTCTGACTCGTTCGATGGAGGAAATTGGAATCCACCAGCACCGCGGCCAGAAAGTGAGCCTCGGTTGCTGCCCACAGCCATAGATTGGCTCCGACCATGACCGCCAGCTCGAATGTTGCCGGCCCGGTGAAGACCCAGGCCCTGAGGGCCCGGTGCCGTAGAAGCAGTAGACTTGTCGTCAGAACCTGCTGCATTATCGGATGACTCAGTTCCAGCACCGGGGGCTGGGAACTGGAACCCAGACGCTGTTCTTTTCTGCTGAGCGAGTTCTGCGGCCTTTTTAGCTTCAGGCAGGGCAAGCGAGTGACGTCGCTGGTGGCCGCCACCCGGAGGCCCCCCTCGACCACGACCGTGACCTCCATTGTCGTTCTTCGGCTGGTTGCCCTGCTGCTGGTTGTAGTCAGAATACCCTGAAGCCCCGGAGGACGGGGCTGGAGGGGGTCCCATGCCCAAGCCAGGGAGGGCGGACTGGTTGCGGCGATGCGAGTGTTGGCCGGGGCTGTTCATTGGAACACCAAGCTGTTGCTGGGCAATTTGGGGGAATTGGAAGGAATTGATCTGAGGGGAGACTCCGCCCATAGACGCACCCCCTTGAAGTGAAGGAGAGAACGCTGAAACCTGACCCAACTGTTGAGGCTGTAGGAGTCCCATGTTAACATACTGTTGATGAGTAGCAGCGATTTGTTGTTGTTGCTGTTGAAGTAGCTCAATTTGCTGCTGAATCGCTAATTGTTCCACTATTGTTACCATGGTCGTTAGCGAGCCGACCTGGAGTTATGAAGTTGGGAAAAGAGTTGGTTTTGTTCACACGTACTCATGAGGGGAGTTAGCTCTGATGGACTCCTCCGATGAGCTATATGAAGCTTGCGACCAGCGGGGCCGGGAACTCCGGATTGACCCTGTTGATCCATCTTCCCGGATAAATAGAGAATGGATTATGTGTGTAGGAGATGGATTCTCTGCGTCGAGGACAAGAGAGCGTTCAAGGATGACTCGTAAGGAGGCTGTCTACCACGCAGGCCGACCGCAGGAAAAAGTTTGGAATGGAGAGGAATGGTTATTCAGTAGTATACTAGACAGAGAAGCGATAGGTCAGTAGGTGCGGGGGTATCGAAGGAGCAGGACGAGGGCGAACGAGAGAAGATCACAGCATGTTCAACAAAAGGAGTGCGGAAGAGGGAGTAGAGGAGCTGTCGTGGACAGGTGGAAGCTGCGATGGTGTCATGACAGTTGCCTGGGCTCGAGATAGGGTCTCTGGAAGAAGCAACAAAACAAGAGAGGAAAGAGGCAATGCCAGAACGTCGGTGAATAGGAGGTTGTTCATGAGCACGAGTTCATTCAGATTTCTTACCTGTTCAATGATCGTCCAACGTTTAGGATTGTTGCTGAATGACGTCTTTTTCTGTCTCGCCTCCTTTCCCCTTTTCGCACGAAGCGGGAAATGCTTTTTTATACAAGTGAAACAGTGAACCCGCAGTAAGAAAAAAAAAGGCAAGAATAAAAAAGGGATCCAATGCCGAAAGAATCCACAAGAAGAAACAAAATATATTCAATCAAAAAACGATGTTGGGACGGGCGAAGGCCGGAGGAATTGCCTCTGAATCAAGAGACCGAAGGAGAGGATGAAGCTTGACGAATGGGGGGGTTTGGGGGAAGGAAGCAGAGAGGGGAACCGAATAAGCGGATGGGAAAGCTGACGGTTGACCCCCAATTGCCATACAGGCCACACCACGGTCTGAAACCCCCAAAAAAACTTCCGCGAAACAACCTCGAGAATTTCCTGATTTTTTTTTCTCCTTGTGCGATTACTGATGTTATCGCTCGATTGCTTTTTGGATTAAACACGTTTTCTTCACTGATGTGGAATGTACGGAAGAGATCGGGGTCTCTCCTAAATAGTCCAGATATGATGAAAAAGGGGGCAACTCAGTCTGAAGATCAGAAGCTGTTGCGTTGGCGTCTTTCTGTTATGAGGACGATACGTTCATCCCCTGATCGAAAGATTGATACGGTCAAGTAAACTTTTCTCGTAGTGGACCAAAATATACGAGGCAGAAGCACGAAGTATCTGACCACAGAGAGGGAATGACACAGACGAATGATCTGATAGAATCAAGAGGTGAACAATAATTGACAGTCCTGAAGGAATGATGGGAGAAGTTGCTATCAGAGGAAAGAGGGAGGGGTGAAATCAAAGAAGAGAGAAGGAGGGAGATGAAGGGAAGAAGAGGGTAGAGGAGAAAGAAGATGAAGATTGACGAGAGAATGAAAGAATATGGAGCTTAGTGTACGACTTTCCTTAGTAGTGGTGTTGGTAATGGTATAATGGGAATCAATCAGATCAAGTGAACAATACCATCCATACAGTAGGTATACCCTACTGCGTATAGAAGTACCCCAAATGGTGATGTGGGGGAAAATACGACAAGACAAAAAAACAGCAAAACCGTTGAAAAAGGTAATCAAAACAAGCGCTCATCGTACATCCTAGCTATATAGACTAATGGAGGGCGTAGAATAGTTTTATGGTTTACCTAGGGAAGAAGGCGATTTTTTTCTCTCTCTTTTACCTGGTCTATTTGTTGATGATTCTCCCATCACCATAATCGTTGGTTACGATGGATGATAAGGGTAGGAGGTAGGAGGCAAAAAAAAAGAGAAAACTAGTCGTTGACTTGAGCTTCCTGATTTAGCTTGTCATTAGGTATTAAGGCAAAGTTACCATAACTGCAATACCTAAGGTTGGTCCAATGGTTTAGAAGTGGTTGCATCTTGGTTCGCTCCTGTTCGTTTTCTTTCCTTTTTCCCTCTTTCGTCCCTTATAAGAAAACCTGGAGGGAAGATTCGTACTATCAATATACGCGAGGAAACATACCACATGGGGGATGAGAGAAGATTTAAGCATAACCATTCTCATCCTTCTAAAATTAAAATCCTCCCCCTACAATGAGCCGCTTGGGTGCATCTTCAAAATCAGGAGACCGTTGTATTACCTATTCATAGTAGGGTACCTTGGGTGATCTCCAGTCTTTGCTCACTAACCTCAGAACAGTCTAGCGAGCTTGTATCGGGGTATTACCTTAGTACCGGCCTACCAGAAGGTTCATGCGGGCATAGGTTGTATCCATCGGTATTGATAATCCTTCCCTACGCTGCGACCGGCCCAATAGTTGCCTTCTTTTTGGTTCCAAAAGACCCATAATAGCTGTTGGCGGGGCTCCGGATAAGACTGAGATTGGACAACTGCGGTCTCCAGTGTGTGTTTTCGTTGTTCGTATTGTGAGAGACAGATTAATGTTCAATCTAACACCGAAACCTGAAGGCGAGGATGTCTCTGATCGGATGGCGAAAGTTCTTGGTCAACTGACCGAGAGCATGGCTTGACTCCTTGAAGCTTACTTTCTTCAATACGCTCGTGGTGTTCATGATGATGCAAAGGGCCCCATTCCCGCCCTTCAAACCGAGGAACGGGGGGCCGAACTAATGGACAATCATGCGAGTAGATCCAATGATGGTGACGATGAAGCTGTTGGTTTGAGTTGTTTGGCGATCTTCAACTCCTAAATTCTAAGGCTCCCTCACACCGACCTACGGCCACCCATGACGACCACATGTGTAACTAAGTATCTCCTTCGCTGACTAACCATCATGTGGTTCATTCCCAAAAAAAATTATGACTAAGCCACATTTGATTTGACGAAGCATTCCACTGCAAACAAAGGTCGCGTACAACCAATTCCATCGGAGACTTTTAACAGATTCCCTGGTGAGGCTGTTTATTGACAGCTACTCCGTGGCCACACTCCTTTTCGGTTCCAGTATATTCTCATCCCGCATACTGCGGGAGCATTCATCCCGATTTTCCAATCGTTTACCAGGATTTTCGAGTCGTGCACCGACTACTTTCTCAAGTCCGAGGCTTGCCCCATTTTGTCGGAGACACCGAGCTAACCGCTCCGACTCCTTGCCATTGACTGTTATTATAAGTGTGCGAGTCCCTTGTCATACGAGATTGGCGGCTCTATTGAACGTGAGGGGTTAAATACTGGGAATATAAGTACTCCCGGAATAGCCCAGGGTTATTGGATAACGAATTGCGGTTTCTTCTGGTCGTTCATTGTGTACAAGATATGTTCTAAAACTCACATTGCACAATTGATTAGGCATATTTTGCAAGGCATTCGTTTAAAGCCTCCCTTGACACTTTTGATCTTTTCCCCAGCCCTGGTAAACCGTTTCGGGATACACAACGCTTTTACGACAAATCCTTCCTACCACGTGCACAGCCTGCGAGATGGGGCGCTTAAGTTACCCTCAAGAGCTGGACAGTCCGTCCCGGCAACTCGTGCTAGAATTGGCTCGAGATCTAGAGCAACTCCGCGTTCACAATACCGAATTGAAGAAAGTCAAAGCCTATGAGCGCCGGTCCTTCTACGAGTCTCTTGACCGGATCGATAGTGAACTAGAAGCCCAACACAATGAAGCCCTCGATAAAGTTGCCAAACTGCATGACCAGGTACTGGAGGAAGCCGAAGAAACCTTGCGAGTGCACCAGCGAGCGGTAGAGGAGGAAAATCGCCGCAAGGAAGAAGCAGCCCGTAGGGAGGCGGAGCGCATCGAGCGTGAGAAAGCGGAAAGCTACGCCGTGAGCAGGAAGAAGCTGCACGCCGAGAGGCTGAGCGAAAGGCGGCAGAGGAAGCCAGAAAGAAGGCTGAGGCTGAGGCGGAAAGGCAACGACGGGCAGCGCAAGAGGAAAAGGAACGGAAAGAACGGGAACGATTGGAGGAAGAGAACCGGAAGCGTCAAGCAGAGGCACAGAAAGCGGAACAAGAAGCGGAGCGAGAAGCGGCAAGGCTGAAGGCTGAAGCTGCACAAAAATCACGGGAAGAGCAACAGAAGAAGGTCGGTGGGGCGCGTTTAACGGAGGAAGAGATCAATATGCAAGCACGCTATGTAGAGTTGCACCAGCATCTCAAGAAGTTTAGACAATACCTGAAGGATGAAGGAAAGTCCAACACGGTGGTCAAACAGAACATGGGTGACATGCGTCGATCCATCAAGAAATGTGTCGGTCAGCTACGAGAAGGAAAGGGCACTAACAAGGGCCAGGTACGTGTGATCATCTTGTTCGCCAAAAAAGAAAATATGCATGAGAGACTGGTAAGCTAACTAAACCACTCCTTCTAGCTCGTAGAAATTCGCGCGACCCTCGAGAAGGCTGCCTCTATCCCTGAACCATCTGTCGATATCCGCCAATTCATGGCCTTTCCGCCAGAGGACATTGCCAATTCCGAAGACAACAAGGTGCCGGCTTTGTTGATCTACGCCCTAAATATATTCTCGAAATCTTTAATCTCGTCTCTAATCACGGAAGCTTCTATCAATCCCGGCCATGCAGAGCCAGTTGGAATTGTAGCTGCGCAGATTTTCTCCATGGACGCCTTTGTTTATAAAGGTCATCATATGGTTGACATACTTTGGGCTAAGTATCGCGTCGTCTGTCCGGCACTCTGGGGATTCTACGGCAACGAAAAGACCGAAGCCGGTAGGCGTGCCTTGGGATGGTGGCGTGAAGCGCCAGGCGGTCCTTTTATCAGCGAACAGGTCCATATGGACCGAATGACAGCTCTTGGTGCTGGGTTTGCAGCGCTAACTCTGCGCAATTTTGGAAAAACCCCGCGGAAGAATCCATTTCCCAACCACATGTTTTGGCTTGCGATGCAAAGGATATTGATGATTCCCCCGAGCGAGATTCAAGAGACACATGTTATCTTGCTTTCGGCCATGCTCAAATCTTCTGCTGAAAGGATCGTCGGCTTCTTTGGCCATATCGGTCTGGCATTGATGAGGAAGGCCATAGTCGATTTACCGAACAGCGTTCCTCGTCAGAGTATGGGCGTTAATCAACTGAAACTTCTGAAAGACTTGTACAAGCGAGAGAAGAACATAGTCATCTGAGAGGGCCATGACCGGATACAGTTTGTCGGCGCAGCGGAATCCGGCTACGGGCTTGTTTCCTTTAACCTTGCCAAAGGACAAATGACGTGCGCCATACTAATGTCGCACGATTATTCGATAAGCGCCGACATAATCCCGATGCTGACCGAATCATCACCGCCATACCTCCGGTTCACGGCCTAAGTGAGGCTGGTGTGAATCTGGTAAATATGCGGTCAACGAAAAATAGTCGGATCTTCGTGTCTAACCGGATTTCACGGCGCAAACAGTCATCCCTGTTTTACATCCGTTAGCCAATTGAGGCACTCTCTTCCGTCATGTTCAGGATTTAAAAAGCTGGAATTATGTGTAGCCTACTACTAGCCATACCGCCAATTCCCGTATGGCGCCCGAAGAGGTTGGGCACGGGTTCTATTGTACAACATTACGTGTGGTGGTGTTGACAACCAAACCACTGGCAAGTGGCCTCTTAATGACCGTTGTTATAAGGTTGAGTTTCGTGTACACGGCTTTCGGGTCACGGCAGGTTTTCGCTGCTGTCGGGAATTATATTTAGTTTATCACCAGTTCCGATCGGCCCACCATCACGCAACTACGGGACTGCCGAGTCTATCATTCGTCCGCTAGTTGCACTTCAAACTTGATATCGATACCGCGATACATATGGATGACAACCTGGTTTTATCTTGAAATGAATCATACGTTCACACATCAGATGCCGATCCTTGGTTCAGGGGCATCCTTGACAGCTATCATCGCATCGGACCCGTCTTTATATTCGGCGCCTTCTCACCGACGAAAGTAAACCATAGGGGTAGAATAATAATGAACTATATACATTTCACCTATCATCATCCATCACTGCTGAGCAGTCTCAATCTCATATCTTTCAGTCTAGATACCTGATTCTTCCTCTTCCCTTCGTCATTACTCGCACGCAATGGCTGCGTATCTCCCTTTAGAGATCGTCCAGTCCTTCCTTCTTCATCTCGATGTGGAATCATATATCGCTGCACGGCAGACATGCAGCTCCTGGCGATGTGCGGCATCGGCACCGTACATGTTCAGGAAAGCTCTACAGCATGTCCCGGTGTCATTACCTCCAACGATAAATACCCTGACTCAAGATCAATGGACCACGTACTTCGCCCAGATCACCCGCTTGAATCTACTGCACTGCCGACAGGATATTAGGAAGTCGGTGACCCAACGGGACCTCCCCTATGAATGCTCCGCTACCACTGTGGTGGGAACCTCAACTGATGGACAGAAAATGGTGACCCTGAAAGGAGGGCGGGCGACCGTATACGAGCGTGTAAACCTAACAAGTCCATGGGAGTACTCCCGGGGTATAACACTTTATTCTCAATGGACCTCTGTCGCCCGTGCCATGCTAGAAGGGGGGACCGCAGGCTGCATGTCCATCAATCAGCGATACGCAAAACAGAGTATCGCTGTCTCCTCTCAAGGCGACCTTATCGCCGTAGGGCTGGGGAGAACAATCCAGATCTACAGCCTTCGCAAAGATCAACATCTTCTGTCTCCCGCAGAATATGTATTAGGCCAGGATAACTCATTGACCAGCACCACACGAGGCCATTACGAGGACACAGACGGCGTCGTCGATTCCCTAGAATTTGCCGACGACGACATTCTCCTCCGTGTCTCGATCAACAAGGAAACAACCATTCACCAACCCACCCGAGTGCGGTACTTGGGCTGTCCGGACCTCGCACACAACCAACCCGACCTCAACTACTGGCGAGCAAACATCAGCCGGATCTACCTCGACTCAGCAGCTTTATCAGTGGCACTTGCAGGACAGGATGAGTACCGACTGATTTTCCGGGGCCTACGACTCCTCCCACCATCATTCCCTGCAACCCAGCAACAAGAACAAGAAGACCAGCAGACCTCTCCTCCAACGCCACGCTACTTCGTCGCATCACTGCAGTCAGGCGTCATCCACGGATACTGTATCGGCCTCGCAACACCCCTCACATCCAACACTCCCCAAACAGTGAAGGTACATCGACTCCTCCCATCCGCCTATTTCCGGCCCGGAGACGGCATCACAGCACCCGCACCGAGGAATTCCCACCACTCAACCCACCCCTCCCATCCAGCCGCTGTGACGAGCAACACATAACATACAACCTCCTAGACACAGTCCCGCGGTGGAGCGCAGCCAACCTCCCATCTGCAACCTTCGCATCTCCCCTCCTATCCATCTCCACCGACCACCAAATCCTCGCCCTCTACGAACCGAGCGGCAACTACTCCCCCGCCATCGTCTCCGGCGGCTCATTGTACCTATACTGTATCGAAAACTGCCGCCCCATATACCAGCCGGGTCCGCAGAGATTTAAACAGCCAACCCAGAAGACCTCCCTCCCTCATCAGCGGGCTGATAGCCCTGAGGACAAATTCAGCGTCGATGCCAGATATCCGCCCCCGGATATCGTTCCCTCTTGGCCGTTCCTTCTTGACAAAGTGCCCGTTGACATTGACTCCCTTGAAGTGAAACGGTCGACTGATGACGATGGTGTCGTCGATTCGAAGAGTTGTGCATATACGATTACCGCGCGTTCGGGCGGACAGGCTCTGGAGTGGCGGATGAGTGCTTAGGATCTGTTGGATTCTATGAATCTTTTTTCGTTTGCTTTCTTTTTCGGGGCCCGGGGGGGGGGTTTCCCCCTATTCGGATAGATTGGTGTTTCATGGTGTTCATATTCAATGGGATAGATCCGGGTATAATGTTGTCTTAATGTATGCTTATATACGTGATAATATGGATAGATTAGGGAATGCATACGAAAGGTCTGTGCAGCCTCAACATTGTGTATTCGATGCCAACGAGAATGTATTACTGTATGTTCAATTAATTATTAACGGGTATTTACATACACTAGCAGCCAAGGCCGGTAGCAAAATAGACCATATGGAGGGGAAAGCGTAAACAGATGCATATGCTTGGAATATCTTCTGTATGAACGTCGCTCACAAGGCAAACATGTCACTGTTGGAGAAGTGGGAAAACGAAGGTCGAGAGTGCTAAGATAACGAGCGAGAGGTCAAGTCTATTATAAACATTTGGAAGCCAAAGAATTGTACAAAAGATTGCCGCAGGCTCATACAGCTGGTATTGGTATCGGGGGGAAAGACAGAGACCAAAATGGAAAAAGAGGCGTGGAAGTTAAAAAAAAAAAAGATCGTAATCCCACTGCCATTAGAAACAAGAGAAGCTTAACCGCAAATACACACAATGCAAAAGATCAAAAGAGAGCAAGCTAGTATGCAGCATAATGTCACATGTAATAATACTGGTCTGGATTGAAGTGCTAATCAGCTATCAAGCCAGGGTGAAAGCTAAGGGGGAAAGATATCAACAATCTAAGACGTTATTTGCGGTCCAAATGGACCATCTCCGGTCTCTTTAGGTGACGCCGAGACGAGACCATCAACCGTGCTTTCGTTTTCTTCTGCCCAAGAGCCCTCTCCATAGTCGGTAGGCTCGGCATCATGGTCATAGCTTGACCTTCGCAGCAGAGGGGGAGTCCTTGGTGGTTCTTGCATTCTGCTCGCACGTGCTGACGTTTGTCTCGGGGTAGTATCAAAGCTTCTGAGGGCGCGACTCTCTGATGGTCGTCTCCATCCTCCTGTAGCGGGAGCAGTCGCGTTTGCAGTAGCTTGTCGGGCGTTAGAGCCAGGAGGTGTCAAAAGTCCGGATAGGAAAGCAGTTGCATTGCTCGGCTTGGAAGGTGTTTGTTCAGAGGCGCCGGGATTCGGGGTTTCTCTACCCCTGCGCCAGTTGCCCCATGCGGCTGCGGCTGCGAGAGGTAAAGAGCGCGGCGATGCAGTCAACTCGGAAAGCGAAGGAAAACTGGGAAAACTCTGTCCCGACAGAGCCCTGTCCTTTTCTTGCTGCTGCATTTGCAGGTTTGCTTTCAAACGGATGGCAGCATCACGCACAGTGTTGTGATCAAACGATGGTTGTGACAGAGTCCTGATGATATCCTGGAGGTCGTCGATACGGACTCCAAGAAGCTCACGCAGCCAGGTGATTTCTGTATCTTTCTCTTTGAGCTTGTTCGGCGCATCCTTGTCGAAAGAAGCAACCTCTTGCTCTAGTTCCTCGATGCGGGTCTCGCGCTGCTGCAGTTGGTCCTGTAGGACGAGAATCGACTCACGTAAGGCCTGAGGAGAGATCTTCTCAGGGACCATAGTTCCCTGGCTGAATGACAACGATGGGGATGTAGAGTGTGCTGAAGACGACACCATAGGAGCTGCCTTGGCTGCCTGGGCGGCTTCAGCGGCGGCACGAGCAGCGGACTGAGCGATTTCGAGCCTCTCTTCCAAATGGTTAACGCGATCCTGAAGGTGCTTAGCCTTATCTTCCGAGAGTTCCAAGCGTTCTGTCAAATGAGACTCTGCTCGCTGTCTATCCTCCGATGCATTGTGCATGGCGCGGACATGGCGCTCGCGAAGATCATTGAGGACGCGCTCATGCAGCTTACGCTGCTCTTCCATAGCAAGCTCGTGAGCGTTAGCCATCGAGGCCATAGCACTGGCCTTAGTCTCATTGGCCTCCTCCAGCAGCATCTCGTAGCGTTGCTGTGCGGTATCACTATCGAGCCGGACACTATCCAGTTGACCCTGGAGACGCAGGATTTGTGCTTCCAGTTCCGCACGGACAATGTTGACTTGACTGTTAGCAGCCTCGACATCGGTCTCCAACGAAGATCTGGTACGCTGGATTTCAACCCTACTGCTCTCCCGTGCCTCATTGAATTCGCGCTCAAAACGAGCTGCCTTTATCTCCAAGTCGTGGTTCTCAATTCTAAGGTTTGCCACTAGCTCTTCCAACCTGGCATTCTCTTGCTGAGACTGACCAAAGATAAACTTCAGCTTCACCGCTTCTCGCTCCTGCTGTTCAAGCTCGCTGATATCAACCTCAAGCTTCTCGCGGAGTTTCACTTCACGGTTGTAAGCGGCCTGGAGTTCGTTATACTTGGCTACATGCTCTTCTTGCCGTCTGCGCCAGGAGGCTTGGTCGCGGGTAATATCCCGAGTCACAGTCGCCATCTCGTCTTGGAGGCGGTCGAACCTTTCGCCTAGATTTTGTCGTACATTCAATCCATCCTCAATCCGCGACTTCATATGTTCGATGGTGACACGTAGATCCTTGTTTTCAATTTTCATTTCTTCGATCTGGGCCTTGGACTGCTCACTCTCCTGCTTCCAGTGATCACTAGAGAATCGGTATTCGTCCAAGGTGCCTTCGAGGGAGATGTTCTTCGAGGAAATCTCGGCTAGAGTTAACTTGAGTTTTGCATGTTCTTGCTCAAGTGCGTCAGACCTTGCCTGGACCTGTTCGAAATAAGGAATCTTTTCTTCCTTGAACTGGAGCAGGCGAGTCTCGGCAGATTCAGCAGCCTCGCTATGGCGAGCAGCATTGTCCTCAGAAACCTTGAGAAGGTGCTGAAGTTCTATAACAGAGTCCTGGGCTTCTCTACGCTTTTTGTATTCCTCCTCAGCACGCTCATCGCTTACTCTTAGCATTTCTTTCAGACCATCAATCTGAAGCATAAGACTATCGGCACCAATCTCTTCGGCTTCAGAGGTGCGAGGCTTTTGCTGGCTAAACTGGGCCGAGACAACATCTTCAATCATTTCTCTTAAATCGGTCGTAGAGTCTTGAGAGTGCTTCTTCAGTGTTAAAGCCTGTAGGTCTGTTACACTTTGTTGAAGTTGTGCAATTTCGGAATTGATAGGTTTTTCTGTTTCATGCTGAGCGTCACGACTCGCTAACGCTTCGAGAATCACATTCTTTAACTTTTCGAGTTTTCGACCTCTCTGGCGAACGGGGGACCTATCTCTGTAGGATGCATTCTCCTCATATTCTTCTTCGTCGTCGGCATCACTTTCCTCACCCTCGACAGAGGCACTCCATGACCATTTGTTTTGAGATCCTCCGAAGGTCATAGTGGAGATTGAGTTCTCAATAGCTATCAATGCACGCTCAAGAGGGGAGAGGCGCTCCTCAACAACGGAGCCGACAAGCTCATGAATGCGGCGATCGAAAAATCTGCTCCGGTTTGCCAACTTCTCATCTTCGCCCGATGAAATAACATCGTCCCAGTCACTGATGTGATCGTTTCGACTAACCAACTGTCGGATGGGCGAGTGGATAGTGGAGGCGAAATTCCTCGAGGGCGTCGCTGAGAACTGGGATTGGGCATCAAAGTCAAGTTTGGGCACATTCAATGCTTGGGATATATGACCCCTTCCTGGACTGGGGCTAGGGGCTTCACTCCTGATCTCTGCGTGGACATGCCGTTTTTCTTTTGACGGCGCGACAACAGATTCAGGGAATCGGTTTGTAGGATGAGGTGTGCTTAATCTCTCAATTCCTACATCCGAGTCTTCATTCAACTGTTCCATAACAGCGTTCAGTTCCTCATCATCCATGGACTCCTCCTCCTCAGACTGAGGTCCTACGCTTTGTTCAAATTGAGGAGCGCCCGTTCTCAGCTCATCGTCCGATGGGCCAGTTCCTGGTTGTGTCGACTCAACTGGCACCACGCCTTCCCTGAGTGCAGCCAGTGAGCTTGCGACAGCATGCTGTGAAGCCATGATGTCACTCTTCTCGACGACGTCTTCAGGAGCTGTTTTTGGTTCTTCGACAACGGGGACAAACTCAGGCACAAAGGGCTTGAATTCGAATGGCTTTGCATCTGGCGAAAGCACCGAAGCATTCAAGCGAGAATCAGTAGCTTCCTGCATGGATTGCTCTTTTTCTTTGGGGTCAATAGAAGGGGTAGCTGCCTCGACTGCTGGTGATAGCTTCAATTCAGCTTTCTCGTCAACAGCTACTTCCTGCCCGGGCTGTGTAGTCGCTGTCTGGCTCTGTCCTAATGCTTCTGTACGTGTTTCTGCACTCTCATCTTTCGTATCAGAAGGCATCCAGGTTGATGCTTCACTAACAGGTGTGTCCTTCCGCTCCCGTTCTTTGCGGTCCTGGGCTGGGGCGACTTCCCTCTCCACTGAATCGACATCACCCTTATCAGGTGAAGTGTTCTCTTTGCCTCCTGCGGACACATGCGTTGTGTTAGATAATTGGGTTGCTTGAGCATTGATGCTTTCTGACAGAGCATGAGACACGCTTATCTGAGCTTCTCCATCAGGGCCCTCAAGACTACGGCGGGCACGTTTGTGGCGATCTGTAGGAGCAGCAGACCGGCCATTTTCATTCTCTGCATCCTCCTCTTCCTTGTATTGGTTAGTCTCGTCGTCATCTGGGCGTACAATGGGAATAGCTTTCGACTTTTTAGTAAGCTTCTGTGCTTGGGACAAGTCGACATCATCAAAGATCTTAGTTCTGCCACTTGAAGACTGGTCAGGGCCTGCCGAGTAATGGTTATTGGTTGGGTTGAAAACCGGGGCAGCGACATTGAAGGAGCCTGGCGTGAAGGAAGGAGCGGTCACATTGAAGGAGTCTGCCGGCTGCTTGAAGCCTGCACCAGAGCCAAAGGCAAACATATTGTGGCCCGCCGCCGGGAATTGGAAGGAATTACCCTGGTATGGGAAGGCCTGTGAAGAAGTTGACGCCGTTGGGTCAAATTCCTTCGCATCAACATTTAAAGTAGAAGACGAAAGCTTTGAGCGGTGTCCGCCGCCGTATGACCCAGCGCTGGGGTTTGGTTCATGCCAGGGTATATGATTCGCAAGCTTTCCATGAGGTGTGCCAGAAAGACTGGGGTTAGTATCGATATCTGAGCCTTCCTGTGCATTATCTGCTGGGTATGCTCCGCCGTAATATTGATGTACATGTTGAGGCAAATGTTGGATATCGTGGTTGATATTCTCTGGTAAAGCCCACTGAGACTTTAATATATCTGAACCATTGAAACCGTGGGGTTCGCGGTCACCTTCATCCAATTGTCTGTTTATCGACTCCTCCAAGTGGTATTCAGACTGCGTATATTGGTCAAGGCCTTTTTGAAGGGTCTCGCTTAGATTGTGACCACGACTATGGCCACGAGGTGTGGGGTGGGCGATCTCAACTGTTGAAGCATGGAAGTGATCCGGGTTTTCGGTAGGAGTGCGTATAGGACGCAATAGCTGACCTTCCGTCATGTTATCTTGCATGTCATAACCCATATGATCGCCAAAAGTTTCTTTCGGTAGTCCAGGCTGCTCGTTCAGACCGGGGTGGAACGCATTTTGTTCATTCAACGGAGAGACCGGTGATAATATAGAGGTCAAGTTTGGCAGTGTGCCAGTAAGGGTAGACGCCGCGCCTGCTTGACGTGCATTGAAGAAACTCTGGGGGGTCAAAGATCCCTGGGCAGGAGGTGTAGGTTGGAAAGGAATATGATATCCAGGAAGGAGGTTCTGATCAACCCCCAGAAAGGGTGTTTGTACACCAAACTGCGAAGCAGGAGAAGTCAAAGAACCCATACCATTGCGGGCGTTCGTGGATTGACTCAACTGGGGAGAGAACGGGTGAGACAGCGACAATGGGTTACTAGCCGCAGACGCTGTGGGGATTGGTGGTGAGGAAACAAGACCAGGGAATGGTGCCATCTGGCTCATGGCGGCCGATGCAGGTGAAACTGACGGTTGTACTTCATCATCGCCCAAAAATACACCCAAAGCTCGTAACTTCTCTTCCTGAAGGAAGTTTACATATGCGTCCCATACAGCTTTATTGGGGAAGCAAACAGTATAGCTTCGGGAGTTCCATTCTTCCTGGACTTCAGTGGCATCGGGCCAGGTGGGACGACTAAGACCGCCCAATTCTGTATCCAAATAATTCTCTGATGCACCGACACTAAATCCGCGCACATCATAGCCTTTCTCTTCCCATGACTTTAGGCGCCTGTTGACATCTTCGACAGTCAACAACTGGTACCCAGACTCCTCGCTGCCTCGCTTGTCTTCCGGTGGAAGACCGACGAAGCATGCTTTTCCGCGCCAAGCAATCTTTTTTCTGATTCGTTGTGCAGGCTTGTCTGAAACTGGTGTCTTCACAGCTTTCGGTTCCGCTTTCGTCGTGTTCTCCAAAGTCAAAAGGCTTTCGTTCAATGCATCTGCAGGGGGAGGAGGAAGCGGCTTTTCAACTGAAGGCAGCACCTTGCTCCCCGCTTCAGTGGGGAGCTGTGTCTCTGTCGTGTCCGTCATAGTGATGGGTTGAGGATCTTTATCGTATGCAAAACCCCAAAAGTCTTCCTGTCGCAGTGTCTCCGCTCTCCTGTGCAAATATTCTTTAGTCCTCTGACGAGCCACGCTACCTTCTCCGTTACCAGTTCCCGCTCTTCGGTTCACAAAGTCGGCCAACGTTGGAGTCCTAAGTAAGTCTTCTTCGCGCTTGTCTTGTTCGAAACCAAGCCAGTCGTCAGAGAGGTCGTCTGCAAAATGATTTTGAGCTGTAAAAAACGATGGGGCCTCGCTGCCAGAGTCGTCGCTCAGCCAGTTGCTGCGTTCGGTCCTTGGCTGGCCGGAAAGATATTGGTTGATCCAATCCTGCGTGAAATCTTTGATGGATTTCCCTCCTCTTCTACCAAATATATCTCTTCCTGGAGAGCGGTTGCGGATACTGCCGTGTAGCTGGGTAGTCGGGTCTTCGGGGGCGGACGTTAAGACCAATTCGGGGTTATTCGTTTCGGACCCGTGGTAGATACCACTGCGCATCGAAGTCGGAGAGCTATCTCTAGAGCCTCGACCGATACCAGCGTGCTGACTCAGTGACCACGAGAGTCTCCGAGGGCTAGGTGCAGCATACGGGGAGCCCCAGGCAGTCGTATAGTAAACGCTGCTTTCAGCCTTCTTGTTCTCTGGAGACGAAGTGGTTGAATCCCAAGCAGCCCGATACTTCGACAAAGTGGGGAGGGTGGACGGCGGGTTCGAGGTTATGCTGGTTCCTCTAAGGGAGTTCCGTCGGCCAGGAGAACCAGTGGTCGAGAGACTCGACGCACCTGGCGATGTGAAGGATGATGTCAATGGAGCAGCCAAAAGGGAATCGTCACGAAGGTGGGAAGAATTGGTGGAATGCAACGGCGGAGAATGCGCCGAATTGGCGGAAGATACGGACGGGTCTAGATCTAGAAGCATTGAATTTAAGAATTTAGTTCCTGATGCAGTGCGATTGGAAACGGTGAAAAGGACGACAAAAAAGCTGATTGAAACTGTCCAAATGGAGTTCTCCAAGAATGTAGCCACGGGGACCACATGCACAAACACACACCTTCCGTGTCGACTGCCGCAGCAAGCACTTGCTTGCTGCTCTCCTTATCGCCCAGAATGTTGAAGCATGGAAATTAAACGACCGAGTCTGAATCCACCTCGCAGATTACCTCCGATCGGCACACGTAAGAGGGCAACGAGGGGAGTTGCAGGCTAAGGCCGAACCGCGACGATGAGACGTGTTTTGGGGGTAGAGAGAGATCCTCTTCAGGGGGTTGAAAAGAAGGAATGAATAACAGATCACAGGAGCCTAAGGTATGCGAAAATATTCGACATGGCGCATACACGGAGGACTCAGCTGGATCGAAGTTGGACTATGAAAAGAATGAAATCGGAACTAAGGGGAGGAAGGATGAAAGACGAGAGATGATTATCGGTTCTTTCTCTCTCTCTTTTTTTTTTGGTTCTAATCTTTGGACTCAGACCATGACACGATCAGCCAAAAGAACTAAACTTCCCCGTTCAGACTTAAAGCGGCCGAGGAAGAATATCATAGGCGGAGAGACTCCAAAAAGCCGGGCCGTTGGGGAAAAGTAAAGTATTTTACAGTCAGAATATACCAGAGGTCCAAGTGACTACTTTACTAGCCTTACTACTAGTAGTACTACTATTTAACTTGACCGCCATCTCTACAATACACGCCTGCTCTGTACCAACTGGGTGATACATACATCTATACATACTACAGAGTACTAGTACTAGTATGTACTCCGTACATACATTCATGCATTCCTGCCAACTCCAATCTGATGCACATACCAAGGATCGCTATGTGGTCAGCCTAATTCCTTACTCTCCCTGGAAAGGTATCTGATTATCTATGGACGCTAACTAACTATCCGAGAAAAGTGGTGGGTGATACAACGACTATTCTGTGGAAACACGTATGGAATTCGGATCTAAGTATTGTTGGTTGCTTCACTATTGCTTACAGATATAGATACTCCGTATGAGCTGCATCTTTTCTGGAACATACAGAGTCCACAGAGGCCGTCAGCAAAGGCAATAGGCCAGCCCCTGAGTGATGTTCGACCCCATAAACAAATAAACACATCTCTTTGGTTCGTGCCCTCCGTTCAGGGGTAAATTCCACCACCGCGAAAACCACGGTTCCCCCGGTCAGGCCATTACCATACATACCGTACCCATACACAGATACCTGCTCGGTATCAGTACCTGACCTTTTTAGTTAACTAGTTAACTACGTAGTAGTGATTATGTAACCATTCTCGTATTTCACATGATCACAGAGCCTTCGCGATTCTAATGAAATAGTACTCATCGTTGATAGAGATAAAAATAAGGTTTCTCGGTACTCTATTAAGACTATTGTCACAGTTGACTTACTACCAGGTAATTTGCTTCTACATGCTTCATAGCAAATAATGCACCAATAGTAATGCACAGATATCCACGCATATATGCGCGACCATGTCTCTCGCCTGTTGAGATAGGACTTGAATATATGATACAGAAGAATTTCAAGGAGAATTTCAAAGTGAACAAGGGCCGCCAGGCACCCCGCCTATGCCAGAAATAATGGTGTATGCTTAGTTAGGGCAAGACAAGTCGAACTTGGCCTTACGGTCGGCAGTGAAAAGACCCCAGTGGGTCTCGTCCTTCTCCTCGCCGTTGTCACCAATGCTCGTGGGCTTCCAGGATTCGTCGAAAGCCTCAAAGTAGAAAACATCGACACCCCACTTAAGCATAGAGCAAACAGCCTCCTTCCAATACCGTGCAGCATTCTGAGTGCCAGCTTTGGCGGTTGATAGTCAGAACCGCCATCGGTGGGCCAACCAGTCTCGCCGTTTGCGAAGATAATTTTGTCCTTGTTGTCGCCAGCAGCATTTTCAATACGCTCCAGGGCTAACGTTGTGTCATTCCAATAGGTCTTGGTCGCATGGTTGATATCCGATCCTTGCCAATAGGCGAAGGCATTGGCCATACTATGAGGAGGTTAATTAGGGTAGCGAATATGAAGCGACAGGGATTTAGATAACGTACATATAAGTGACACCTCCCTTGATGATGGGATCGGCAGTACCATCGTAGAAAAGGTTCCAGCTGTCCACCGTACCAACGGTCATCTTGGGGAACGCACTCTGGACCGTACGAATCTTGTCCAGGAGCTCTTGGGCCGTAAGGCCTTTGCGGTATAGGGTTTCAGAGCCGACAGTGATGGAATGGATAACATCTTCATTTCCGGGAACAGTCTGCTTCAAGACATCCAAGTCATTGTTGAAGGATTCGTCATAATCAGCCCTAACGAAACAAGCGACGTTAACATCCAGAGGACTCCAGCAACTATATGACGTGTAACCTACCAGACACCCAACACAACCTTGAACTGCTTGTTCTTGGCTGCAGGGACGATATTCACGGCGGTGTTGCAATCATTGGCGGAGTATGTGCGGACGAGGGTGGTTAGGCTCTTGAGCGCGTCAAAGTCGGCCTCATAGTCGCTAGTGGACTTGCAGGTGCCGTCAGGATTCTTGTTACCCAGGGAAAGACCGAGGGTACCCCGCTTCGCGGTAACAGCGGGAATCGCTGCAAGTAAAAGAGAAAGAAAACCGGCGGCACGCATTTTCGGAGATGTCGTCGTGCGGTCAAGGAAAGAGAGGATGAGTTACGAGTAGAGAACGCGAAGGAGAAGGGGATAAATGCCTTCTGCCTATTTGTACTGTGAGAAAAGAGAAAGGAGGGATGCACAAGTACAAAAAAAAAAAGGCAAAAAGGAAATTGGAATAAGACCAAAATAACAACAACAATATAGGGAAAGGGGTCGAAGTGCCCGGTAGGAAGGATTGACTGGGAATATATAAGAATAGAAGCTGTACGTCAAGAAAAGAAAGTGTGGAGTTGGATTGGGTAAGAACTGCCTCCTGAAGGCTGAAGCGCACCCCCGACAGTTACAGCAAATCTCCCGGAGTGAATGGAAGTGAATGATCAAAGAGAACGGGATCTTGGCCAATAATATAATTAGAAAAAGATTCTAGCTGGCCCACTAATTCCAGGACCCACCCAAATCATCCAATCTACAATCGCATTGAAAGATTCGAACCCTTCCAGACCCTTCCGATCTCCACCAGCCGTCCCTGTTGTCGGCCAACGCTTCCCTTATTGCTCAGTGGCAGACGCGAAGTGACCCGGCGATCCCTATAAGCCAATGCTATTCTTGGGTTCTCGACTGAAACCTCCACTAAACTGGAGGAAGTTAAGACCTGGCCCACAGCGATTAGTACAACTGCTACTGACTTGGTCTGCAGGGTTTCAGGGTCTGGAATCAATTGGTATCAGTTTGCTGTACTCCGTGCTCTGTAGACATGATCTTACTATGACCGACTTCATTCAACACCGCCTTTACTAGGTACTCTGTACTACTAGTACTGTTAATGGTCATGCTGCTCCTTACAACACCAATTTGGGCGTCCCGAATCGGTACCGACCAATGGCCGAGTCTCACGCATGGCGTGGCGTTATCGAATGATTTTTCCATCCGGTCCGATGCGGCTGCTTCATCCTGTTGTTCTCGGCCTTCGCCGAATCTTTATCGCTCTCAAGAAACATGGGAAGTTCTTCTAGAAACCTCGGTCCATTTTTGTGGCTACCGAATCATTCCTAACTGATATTCGTTGACCAACGTCATAATGTCACAAACAGACCCTTGGACGCGAATTCCTAATCCACCCGAACCTTTGGTATGGACTCTGCGGATAGAGTCAAAGGCGCATCGAGAACAAGAAGACCCGAAAAACAGAAGGGAAAAAATTACGTCCACATTCTTATTTTGATATATCCACCTAACCTACCCATTTAGGACAAGTACTCGAGCCATCAAGCATCCCATGTACCGACCACATGGTGTTGCCGGTGGCCGAAAACCCCGGTATGGGTCTTCAAAAAAAATCAAGGTTGTTTTAGGTTCTCCAACGGCAATGGCAATCTTAGACTTCTTTGGGATCGATTATCGATTTGGCCTCGTTTGGGGTAATACTGCGCCCGGTCCTCTCGTTGAAATGTGTACTAACAGCCAACCATTTATCTCTATCCCAATTGGCAGCAATTGTATGTAGAAGCAGCACTTCCTCCAAATCAAAGTTTTCATCAGTATAGAGCACATGTTTGACTTTTGATGGTCGAGAGGCCATTAGATGGTCATCAGTCTACCAGGATAGCCTGTCAGAAACAGCGGGAAAACGAGTAGCCCAAACTAAGCTCGTAGAGTGAATGTACTCACATTGTCATTCGTAACCAATGGATCTGAGAAAGACACGTTTCGATCAACTTTCCCATCTTCCGACAATTCATAGATGAAATGCACCTCGTTGGTATCTCTCCTTGGTTTTGCAACAATGTCTTTCGCGATGTCCTCCCGGAGATTCAGCCATCGCTCTTTGAGATCTTCGACGGGCTTATTGTTCATCGCAGCAGATATATATTTCCATGGGATATTGCATTTTCTAAGATCCTGAAGGGTCAGATCGTCTTGAGCAGACCATCCGGTGTGTATAGAAGCTTCGGGTGTAGCTTTCCCACGCTATATATCACCGTTAGCATTTTAGAATACCGAACATCTCTTGTGCATGTAAAATTCGAACTATTGCTCCTCACAATTTTTGCATTATAGGTGAGCCATCTCTCATTTGTGGTCCTGTAGTCTCTGAAGAACGGCATGAATGGTATTCGGTAACGTTCACCGTCCACTATAAATACAGGCATGATAATCTTTCATGGCATCCAGACACTTTATGGCCGCTCAGAGACACGATTTTATAGGTAGGTTATGGGATGACTGATCTGTCCGTTGTGAGTATATGTATGTGCGCATCGCGAGGAAACATGAAGGGATAGAAATTGCAACTGGGCTGCAGACAGTAGCTTCCTAAAAAGGAAGATGAGGGGTTAGTCGGGTGATTGAATCTCAAGGCGGACATTATGCCCTGTAGAAATGGAAATATCCGTCGCAATGATTATTCAATATCATCTCCTCTAAGGGATCATCTTATGTTTGCATTCTCTTGCTTGACATATCACCGTATAGTTTAAGAGATGTACCATCAGCCAGTTTTCAAAAGGCCAATGGCCGTATGCCACAGATATATGTCTGTGTCAGTCATTCAGTATAACTAGTTACAATATGGGAAAGAGCAAGCAATAAGTCATCAGAACACTTCGCTCACTATATTGAAAGCGTCTAGTGCGCGGAGTGACTAATTAGATATACCATTGGAAACAAATTACTACTTGAAAATGAAATCTTTTCACAGAGTAATATTTATTCTTGCCCTAATGTTACAATACCTAGCTAATTATTCATGGAACATGCTTCTATTGATTGTTTGTTTGTATGGTTGGCATCAACTTCAGGATGTGACACCTGAGGCCATACCGTGCTTAGGTGGTCCGAGCGCCTCAACTTCCCAAACGGAATGAGAGAAGACCACCTTGCGCGTCGTCGGGGAATATCGACTGTCAGGCCGCAATCGTCCACCCCAACAACCTGCTTTCCTTCGAAGGGTCATAGTATTCTCTGAGTCAAAAACTACGATTGCAGGCAAGGAACTATACGCCCACCATGCGATTTTCCGCAACAACCCTCCTGATTACCGCGCTGGGGTGGATCACCGCTGTGACCGCACACACCATCCAGCTTAAGGCTCACTCGAGAGAATGCTACCACGAATCGCTGCACAAAGATGACAAGATGACGGTCAGCTTCCAAGTCGGTGATCGGGAATTCGGAGGCAGTGGTAATCTGGAGATCGACTTCTGGGTACGGCTCTTCCCTCTTATTATGCTGTTTCGGAATGCAGATTGGGCCCCGATCGATGCCGGCCCTCAGTTAAAAGGAATCGACAACCGGATATATGGACTGACTGGTGTTGGTTGAACTGAGCGCTGACATTTTTCTTTTCTTGTTGCTAGGTTGAGGACCCCTTGAACAACCGCCAGTACTATAAACAAGCTATCTCCTCCGAGGACTACTCGTTTGTTGCTCACGCGGACGGTAAATATGTCTACTGCTTCAGCAATGAAGGGTGGACTTCGAACTCTAAGGAGGTGTCTTTCAATGTTCATGGAATTGTCTACGTCCCCGAATCGGAAATGCCCCAAGATCCTTTGGAAGTGGAAGGTATGAATGGAAACACAACCTGCGCTCAAGTCGCTCCAGCAGCTAATTGTTCCCCGTTGATTAGTTCGTCGTCTTTCAGAGGCATTGGCCCAGGTTAAGGATGAGCAGTCTTACATTGTGGTGAGAGAGCGGGTACACCGGAACACCGCCGAGAGCACAAATGCTAGAGTGAAGTGGTGGAGTATCTTCCAGCTTGCGGTGCTTATTGGAGAGGGCATCTTCCAGGTGTGGTGGTTGAAGAGATTTTTTGAGGTGAGCTATATGAGACACAAGCTCTCCGTTTCCGTTTGCTTGTGTTTCCCCCGTGAAATACTTCCTTTCATCGATAACTGACTATGATTCGACAGGTCAAACGTGTGGTTTAATTTATGTTTCCGGGCATTTCATAGGGGTTTTCTAGGCATTTGTGCAATGGAGCGTGTCCTATATCAGAACAAAAGACTTCGAGTATGTCGTAGTGACGAGGTCAAATATATGAATTTATATGCACAGTCACGAGTATATTTAGCCATCTACAATCAATTCATTCAATTGAAGAAGTATTACCTACCTACCTACTACTGCTGGCACGCCGCTCAGGACTCTAGAAACCGATCGGGCGTTCCCGTAAAGTACCACTATTTAAGCTACTGAACCTGGACTAGACCTCATTCTTATGAAAAGGTACCTCATGTCTACCAGTAGTATGAATGGAGTAGTATGTAACCTTAACCTGCAGCCGCCCCGCACACATCAAAAATATCATGCGATTTATATCAACCTCGTAATGACAGTAGTCTAGAGCTCCTTCTACCCTCATCCCAGGCAAGAAAAGAGGCACACAGATCACAATCTACAATCAATTATTCCATCCCCTGATCGAGCCCCGAATAACCATAACCCGGGCCATGGACCCAAATACGTCATACCCTCTCGAAACAAACGATCCGCTCTTTTACCTCTGCTGGCGCAGACAATCTTGCGGATGGTGTTTGCAAGGCGATGCCCCTTGTAGCTGGTGCTCAGTGGTACGTTGATATCGCCATTCCTCACACACTTCAACATAACCTCTGCCCTCTGTCTATATTCTCCACCCCGTTCCAACAACGCATACATCTAGTTACTAGTATGTGTCTAAACCGAACCTAACAGACCTCAACCTGCGTACCCAATCCCGCTCGCCTCCCTATTCTGGCTCCTCTTGGCTCCTCTAATATCTGTCCTTTGGGGTCCAAGGAGCGATGGGAACTCCGTGCCATGCCATTCGGATGCAATGTTAGTACTTTTACATTCTTGACAGCCGTAGTTTCCGTCTTGGGGACACTGGCTGCCATTGCACTGGGATATTACGTGCTATGGGCTGCAAAGAGACTGAGGCGGTCCTGGGGACAGGGCAAACTTGGAGGTGGGTATAAGGATTGGAGTGCTTGGATAAGGCGAGGGGTTTTCCGTCGGCGTCGAGTCCGTACGGTAGGGGATGTGGAAGGGAACCGCAATGGGAACTCTGAGAGAACACCCTTGTTAGAAGGAGATTGAATGCTTGGGATGGATGGGTGGAGCCACTGCATTACTTTGTGATCTAGTTTACGAAAATGGTCTTTGTGGAAATTGAGAATATGTTTAAAAGTTCGCATGGAGTTGGTACATTGATTGACGTTCGTCCTATCAGGACAATTGTACACCCTGACACGAAGGGATCCGATTTAGCCATGGAGAACCTGGCTTACTCTGTACTCGACGACCGGCTTGCCGCTCTCGATGTTGAAGCGTCCCTGGCCGACGAACACACGGTTCTCGAGGTCCTTGTAGCGCTCGTCGCCGGTCTATTTTATGTTAACATGGTTTTATTTTAGGGTATAGGGATAGGGCGTTATCTTGCCTCGAAGGTAAAATGAGTGACTAGTGCTACCGTCAGTGATGGTTCTGGCATGGATAGCCCGGTGATGTACTTACAGAGATTGCCGAAAGGCGTTGAACCTTCTGGGGCGGTGCCAGCGAAGACCGCCTGCTCTGAGGGGGTAAGGGTGAGAACACCGGTGTAGTTCAGGTAGAGGAGCTGGTTGTTACAGTCGTTAATTGTCTTGTTTTTCATCCCCATGCCCTAGTGCGTGCGGATAAGAATAACCTACAGCATCATCTTTGGTCCTGGATTACGATGATAGTTAGAACACAATCCTGGATAGAGAAAGGCAGGGTAAGGAGGAATTAAGAAGGCGCAAAAAGGTAGAAGCCTACTTAAGAACTGCATGCGCGCTCAATCGCAGGTGCTTGCCGTCGGCATCCGCGTGGATGTAGTCATTGCCCACTCCGACGAATTCGGCGTCGAGCGCGGGAGAGAAACCAGAGTCGCCCTTGACAGTACCTCCGGTCATAGGCTTTTGCCCGTCAAAAGAGTACAGTCAGATTCTCTCTTGTATATATGTTACATAGAGATGATGGATAGGTTGACATACCACAACCTGTAGAGGGTTGGACCGAGAGGCGCTGCCTACGCGCATTAGGTAGTTAGTTGTCTGCCGCTCTTTGTCATTGACGACTCAGAAACACGACCCACCAACTGCTAGAGGAGCATCTATGTTCACCTAGTTTCAAGTCAGATTTCAGTGACATAGAACAAGTCTTGGTGTTGGTCAGCACACGTACCCGAACGGTGAAGGCAGGCTTAAGAGTGGGAAATCCGGACATGATGGCTTGTTAGTGATGAACTAAGCGATAGTAAAATAGGGACTATACAAAGTGACTGAATTGCTTTGAAGGGAAAATGAGGCTAGAATTTGATGATGCACTTAGGAGAGCGCAGTTTTCGACTGGCGCCATTTGAACCCCGCACTAGTGGAGTGATTATGCATGACGAGGGGCATTCATCCTACAACAACATCGACTTATTTTCTGGCCACGAGTTCCATGAGAAGTCGTACCATATATCAGCATTCATATTTTGTGGTACACTGTGTATATTGTACGCCAGTGATGTTACTTGACGTCTATTTTAGGATTAGATGATCACGTTCCCAGCTGTATATTTGTGCTGTGCTGCAGCTCTATCGGGGATAGAATAAGAATAAGGAGAAAACATTCAAGGATATCCTTCCGTTAATCTCGGCTGTTTATTGTCTATGGATTATTGGAATCACCTGAGTCATAGCACCTGGGCAATTTCGATAAATCCAAACTCAATCCACTTGAACTTTTACCAGCATCCGACGGGCCACTGCATACCAAATATTCAAGACACACATCGGCAACTTCCTAAATGAATGGTGTGGCTCCATTGCGGACAGCTTCCCCTGAATGGAGATAGTCGGATATCTATGAGTGAAAGAATTTTGAATATGAATAAGACAGTATGATCGACCATCTTGTGCAGAGTTGCCAGGGAGAAATATCCTAATCTTTGCCCGAATCGCTTCGAAGTTCCAGCCTTCACATGGTTTTTCTTCCTGCAGCTATAACTTAGCTGGAGATTGTGGGTTATTATTAGGTGTGCCAATTACGGCATCTTTTATGCGTCGGTAATTTTAAGCCCCCAGCTCGCAGGGTTGAGACATCTGTAAGTCATTCAGTGGACCGCTAATTTCACAGGTGCTGGCCACTCTTAGGCCTAAGAGACCGTAATAATCTGTGCACTGAACTTACAGATGTATTCCATGACAACGCAAACCACCTTGCTCTGCAATCTTAGTCTTTTTGGAAGGCTGCATAGGCCCTTGGAACAACACCGTGGCGGTCTACTACACAAAAGGCTATACCCACAGAAGACTCAATCGGAGACGAACGTGAATGATATAAATGGTGTATTGAGATAATTATGAGTCACGAGACATGATCTGCGGACGATGGGTTGACCAGATCTGATATCTTAAGCCTTCACGCTAGTGAATTCGACTGACCCAACCCTTAGCGGTGCCCTATTACAAGTTCCGCTTGCATTGACCATGAAACCCACAACAGCAGCCTGTGCTCACAAGGTCTCCAGGTCTCCCACACTCATAAATGGGTCATGTTACTCCGGTTGACACCCAGTCGAGCAAACCAACTGCTCCCTGGTACCCACGTGGGGACTCCCGGAGACAGGAGAGGCCCTGTCTGACATTTGGTTGGGTAGAAGTTAGAGGATTGACGCTGCGGGTCACCGCATAGCCTATGCTGTACCCGCACATATACTCTGATAGAGTCAGTAGACACCTTCGATATAGAAATCCGACCATCTGAGTATGGCGTATGACCCCTCCATTCAGAGCGCATAAAGGCCTATGCATTTGTCCAACCTATCGTGAGTTAAGAGCGTAAAATTTGAATATTGAAAAGACACTCTCAAGAATCCGACTCGGAAGTGGTCCAGCACGGTACTCGGCAGGCTAAACCTAATCGGTTTCCGAATCTCATCCATCAACTAAACGGCAGTGACGTTAACTCCGTCATTAATTTTACATTTTTACTCTCGCTTCCTCAACTTTTCAGGTCGCGTGTCTGCCTCCTGTTTTCATGTTTGGGACTGCTGGCAAAGGCCAAACCATTCTTTTGCCGCCCGGCTGGGGCTTCTCGTGGTCTAGAAAGAAATACCAATGCTTCCCATTCTGCTTCTCCCGATTATCTCTACCCTGATCGGCAGTGCTCCCGCCATACCTATATCAGGCCAACAACCGTTGGGAGACCGGCTTGGGCACTCAAATGGAGATATTTACAGTATTGACAAGCTACCGGGCTCCTCTTCTAGCCGAGGACTCACCGGCCGCTTTCTGCATATAACAGGTGCGGAATCGTTTATCCCAGCAAACGAAGGAAGTAGGCTAATCTTTGTAGATTTACATCCAGACTCGCACTACAAGGCCGGGAGATCCGTGGACGAGGATGATGCATGTCATTGGGGAAAAGGCCCTGCGGGGTACTTTGGATCGGAAGGGAGCGAATGCGACGCGCCGTTAACCCTCATAAACGAAACATTCCGCTGGATAGAGAAGAACCTCAAAGGCCATATCGACTTTGTCATATGGACTGGTGACTCGGCTCGTCATGATAATGATGAGAGAATTCCTCGAACAGAGGAGGAGGTGTCTGCCTTGAACGAGATCATTGCTAGCAAATTCATTGAAACTTTCAAAGAGGGTTCCAGTCACAGCCCCTCTATTCCAATCGTTCCTACGCTGGGAAACAACGACTTCATGCCACACAACATATTCAAAGATGGCCCAAACCGATGGACTAAGACGTTTGTCGATGTATGGGCAAAGTTCATCCCGGAGCATCAGCGCCACACCTTCGTGGAGGGTGGCTGGTTTACGTCGGAGGTGATTCCTAACAAGTTGACAGTAATCAGCTTGAACACAATGTACTTCTTTGACTCCAACTCCGCGGTTGACGGCTGTAACGCCAAATCACAGCCAGGATTTGAACATATGGAGTGGCTGCGTGTGCAACTACAGTTGCTGCGGTCACGCGACATGAAAGCAATCCTGATAGGGCATGTACCCCCGGCGAGGTCTGGATCTAAGCGAAGCTGGGATGAGACGTGTTGGCAGAAATACACTCTTTGGGTCCATCAGTATCGTGACATTATTGTTGGTACTGCCTATGGGCATATGAACATTGACCATTTTATGCTCCAGGACAGCCATAAAGTGGACATCCTTGATGCCAGCAAGAGCTCAGTTTCTTCAGCAGTGCCTGGCGATATGTCTCCCTTGGTCTCTGTTCAGTCCCGCCAAAGTTATCTTGTTGATCTCAGGAAAGATTGGTCTAAAATGCCGTCGCCACCCCCGGGAATGTCAGACCTACATGAATTATTTGAGGATGGTCCCACCGAGCATACCGAAGATGCTGATCCTGAGGCTTTTATGTCAGAGAAAAAGAGACGCAAGTTTCTGAAGAAGATTGGTGGCCCCTGGGCTGAGCGATACAGCGTATCACTGGTATCTCCCAGTGTAGTTCCCAATTACTTCCCATCGCTTCGGGTCGTTGAGTATAACATCTCTGGCTTGGTTGATGCCACGACTTGGGCCGAATCTTTGGATCTAGATATTGCAGTAGCCTCACCATCCTCCGAGATGATAGAAGATGATGCATTTATCGAGAAAAAGAAGAAGGGAAAGAAGAAGAAGAATCAGCCCCACTTCAAGATCCCCAAACCCCCGTCTTCATCTGCTCCACCAGGGCCAGCGTACTCGAACCAACCGTTTACATGGCTGGGTTACACCCAATATTACGCCAACCTAACCAAGATCAACGAGCATATAGCCAACAGCAGGGAAGTTGCGGGTGGCTCCGTCAGTCCTACAGACACCGAAAGTAACGAGGTTCGTGAAACGAGCCATGGCGATGATGCCTTCGTCTATGAGGTTGAATACGATACGAGGGATGATCAAATTTACAAAATGGAGGATCTCACAGTACGCAGTTTCTTTGAATTGGCGACACGGATAGCGAAGGAATCCAAAAAAAAGAATGGTTTCCTGGCAGACAGTACGAATGTCAATGGTATGCCTGCCAGTAAGACTGACACAGTCGATGGTTATGACGACGATGGCTTTGAACACCAAAAGAAAAAGAAAAACACCCAGAGCAAAGTATGGCGGACATTCTTAGAACGCGCGTTTGTCGGATTTCTGGATAGTGATGACCTTGATGACATGTCAGAATGATTCAGTTTTCTTTTACGCGATGGCGTGAATATATATTAGGCTGACAAGGGACTGGTTTTATTTCTTGCCATTTGTTTTAGAATTTCAGAGCCAGTATTGCTACATGTATATATTAGTCTCCCAGCTCAGAATGCTGGCGTTGCGGAATGATGGCTTTCAGATGTGCGGATGCATGCCAAAACCGAGTTGCACTATGACAGTTGATCTGTGTTAGATATAGAGGATAGTAACAAGTGCTAAATTTAGTATTTCACAGCATAACCTTGATTATCTTTATTGTACATGCTATACACAGTGTAGAACAGGTTACAGGGATAAATTAGCGGTCAATAGGGCGGTGGGGCTCTGCCATGTGTTGGAATGGTTAAATTGGCTCCCTGTTTCTATCCTCACATGGAGACTGACTGACTACACTTACAGGACTCAACTGCAGTCCATAGAGTGAGGGGACCAGTAATACTGATTTTCTTTCAAAGAAGACGGTGCCACCTTGTTGCAAGGTGATGTCTCACAGCCCCCCCTCCCCCCCAAACTCATTGATTATGTCGGTGCCACGCTGGCAGATGCCTGCCAACTGTCTGATTGCGCCCCGTCCGAGTTAATTTCTGCCGCCATCCCAATGCTAACAAGCGCGCGGACGCTGAGCTCCAACGCTTGTGGTTTAGTCCATGAGACGGTCTCCGCGACTGAGTGGCCCAGGCACAGAGATCATGCCTTTTCTGAAATGACTGTCCTATAATGATATTATCTGCAGTCTGCAGCACTATCTGCGGCCTAAGTGCTACTTATTTCTGCCGGACGATAGGCGATCCACCGTACTAATCCTATCTCATCAATCGACTGGATTAAAAGCTGCAAGGCAGCGAAAATCAGCACTCGGATTCTGACACGTATCGAACTAAACGATGCGTTGTCCTCCCGCGTCATGCTTGGACTGGGGGACGGCAGCAGTCAAAATTTCGCCACATTTCTATTTCCCCCCGTAATTACTTATGACGATTATCTTCAATTGTGGATGATTTTGTATGGCTGCCCGACTGTTCCCGTGTTTTGGGAATTAACAAAAAGGGACAAAATAAAAAATTTCCCCACAATGGAGGATGGCAAGATCGGATGAGGCGACAGTGAGGTTCAATGCATATGATGGCATTGCAATATTGAGGGAAACAACAGGACATTGTATAGATTAAGACAGAACTCACACAGTATTGCCGCGGCTCCATTCACCTCCATACTGCGTCAGGGGAAATTCCGACCGCACAAGTACTAATTTCCCTTGCATCATCCGGTTCTCACTGCGACCTTACTATTTCAGTTCCTTCCCCCAATGCACGGGCAGCAGTGGCCGGGCTGTCCACTTCTTTTGTCAATTGTGGCTGATACCGCTTTTTGGACCAAATCCACCTTGAACAATCGCAATATCTAAGCCGCTTCCCCTCCATCCAACGACTAATACTAGGGCTTGTTCGTATCTCTTATTGTTTTTGACTGTGCCCCATCCTCATTGCCAGCAACCGCTGGCTGAGAAGCACAGACTACCACCTTACCGCGCCAGTTGCACACGATGCATCGAAAGTGCCTTCTGCCTCACAACCACGAGCTCCTTGCCCTTCAATATTTTGCCATTGACCGTTCCCCCCTTCCGTGCGCCTTGCGTTGCTAATCACTTCCTTATATCAACCGATTGTTTTGATAATTCCAGTTCTTGCATACAGTCCCTGTGATTGAAACGCCGTCGCAGCGTTTTAACATTTTTAATTGGAAACACCGACCTGTCTTTTTAGCTCCCTTTGTGGCATTGTACAGTCTACGCCAATAGTTCTTGCATATTGCGAAAGGTTTCAAGGCCCTCAGTACTTGACCTGTTTGTAACATATACATTTTACGGTTCAATTGGCGGCTTTGTGATTTCAGCGCTTCGCTTTGTCGTTCGGTACTTAATTCCTTGATTCTCCGGTACAATTCAAAAGCGACTCTTGAGGGACAGGCGCAAAGGCAGATTACAGCACACGGTCGATGCAAGCTTTGAAGTGACAGGACGCAAAAGAAATTCTCGCTTAACTGCCGACATTGCATAGCGACAAACCTAAAAAAAAAGAAGTGCATCCGGCTTAAGCGCCTGGCATGGGCAGCGAACTGTACCGCGTTTGAATAAACTGGCTTGATTCTACCATTCGCTTGGGCGCGCCTCCGAGGTAAGATGAAAAGCTCTTTAGCACTCTTTCTGTTCCATATTTTCCACTGCTTTCCACTGTCGCTCTTGAAATATAGTCGAAACGACGAAGGCTTCTATTTCTCCTTGTGCATTTGACAGCTGGTCCTGGTTATCATCTGGAGTACTTGCATTGTTCTGGAGACAATCATTTCGCTAACATGGCACAATATGCAATGCACATGGCTAATGTCTGCGACGGTTTCTCTATCATAGATCCTAATTTTCTGGCTTTGTGGATGGCTTCCTCTGAGGTAGACCAGAAGGCCTTGGGCAATTTCGCGGCCTTAACCAGCCTCGAAAACCCCTTCTTGTCCACAATGCTTTATAGAGTTCTAGGCCTTTCGGTCATGCTTTCGAAGAAGCTACTTCGCGCACGACGATTACGGCGACTGGACCCTAGCCGAGAAACCAAGTCGCTCCAGTTATATCATCATATCTTATGGCTCTCCCGTGAAGGATTACTGATTTTGGAAGAGTTTGTTCTCCCGATGGTTCAGGGATATGTGGAACTGAAGATCCTAGCCTATAAACTCCGAGCATCTTTTTACCACATATTTGTACTTTTCCACAATCAGCCCGCAGTTCACTGTCCGGGTATCACCAGTTTCCCGAGCAATGGTACCAAACTAAACGACGCACCAAAAGCCGAATCACCAGGTAAAGAACCTGGGTCAAGGTTCTCGTTTAGATTGAACGCAGAGTCAATATCAGTCCCTGAACAGCCAGCTTACAGCTCGGGGAACGTCTCTCGGTACACTGCTCTCCAGGTTCCCCCGGGACTTGCACCCGTTCAAACGCCCAAGGCGTCGTCCTTTCTTCTTCCTGCTCTCGACTACACCCCTACGGCGACGGCATGCTTCAATCACGCGTCTCTCTTGGCTGAACGATTTCTTCCTGGCTCCCACCCTTTGCGTCTGTCTATTAAGCTCGAATATGCCGCGTATCTTTACGATTGCCTCCATGATTCCAATGCTTGTCGGCGGGTGGCCAAACAAGCTATAGCGGATGTGTATAAAGCCCAAGAGGCTATGGATGATGAAAGCTTCGCGGATGCCGCTGAGATCGTTGGAATATTGGGAAAGATGGTTAAGCGAGGAGGCAAGACTAGCAGCACTGAAGGTAGCAGTACGGCCTCTGCGACACTTCGGGGCGGGAGTTCGAGGAGTGAAATTGGTGATACACCGGCAACAGTCACGCCAGTGCCACCGGTAACAGCATCACCAAAGACTCACAATGACTTGCCGCCGGCCGTTCCTGACCCTACCATGATGAACCCAATCTAGTATCACTACAAGCTTCTAGTGCTGATGATTAATTGCGACGATGTCGCTACGATTGTATATGATGGCCAAACGTGCTGCAGTGTGGGTGTTTGATGAAATCCAAAGATCTTCCTCAGTTGTGGCACTGGCCTTATCTTTTGTCTTTTTACTTTGTTTGGAGCAACTTTATATACTCTTGCGCTTTCGTTTTTATTGGTTTATAGGCCCTTATACCTCTAATGCGGTAATTCTAGATGGTCGTTTTGTATTATCCAACCTTTCAACGCTAGTAAACAGAAGCTATATGTTGGGATTAACAGTGTTCCTTGCTTGCTTTTCGACTTCGTAGTTACTATGGTTGGTGGCCCTGCAGTGCGACCGACTGTCTGTTGACAGACCGTACCATAAAGACCATCTCGGTCTAAATACTCTGAGTCACTCGATACTTGAAGTTACTCTTCATGATATCATGATCCGTTATTATTGATTGAGTGTAGTGAGCATTACCTGTGTCATGGAGAAAGCCCCTGGAATTCCGACTTTGCTTGAGCAAATCAAAGGCCATCTAATCTAGTATAGCAGCCGAGAAGGAGCCATTCTCCTAACACTCCACGTATGGAATAGCGATGAACTGGGATATATCGGATCAATACACATATACTCTATTTTAATATGCTTGTGTATATCATGTAAACTTGTCCCGTTTCTGGATTTTCAATTTGAGTACTTGGCAACGACAAAGCAAATCCAAGTTTCTCCAGTCCGCCATAATGAATCAAGTTTCCACCTGCATTTTCAATAACCCTTTAACTACTAGTGAACTGGCACTTTCTGAGCGTTTAGACTGTTTGCTAATCGCCCTAACCACACAAGATTCAGTTCGCAGGCATGGATTCCTTCAGCTACCCTTTGACAGCTTTCGACACTGCATCACCACGGGGCTACCCTACCTTTCTTCTCTTCTTCCGCTCTACAAATCCAAAAACAGGACTCCAGGCATTAGAAGATGGGGTGGCTAAGCTAACCCAACGGCTTCCATTCCTTACTGGGGATATCCACCCTTGCTCCTGCGACCAACTTTTTAAAGAACAGATACAGCCCTCACCTCGTACGCTCGACGAAGTGCCAATGTTCCAGTCTCAGTACCAACCTGTACAAATATCCAGTGCCATGAACCAGCTTAGGTCCGCCATTTACACTAACACCCTTTGTCCCATACAGCCTCGGTTGGATGATGCTGAACATCGCCCTGTACTTCGCTTTCAGGGAACCCAATTAAAAGATGGCATTGTCCTCGGCATGTCCTTTTCCCATAATGTGTTTGACGCTGCTGGGGCTGGATATGTGCTGGAATCATTGGCAGCTTGCTGCTACAATACTTCAAGTTGCACGGACGCTCAGATGCCGTTGGCATTGGACCCAGAGATCGATTTGCGGACAAGACAGGTGATCTTGGACGATAGCTCTAGACCATGCAGCACGGACAAGTTCTCGGAGAATTACTTTTGCGAGGTAAGAGAGAACGTGCGCGACGAACTTGCCTCATTGGCAGCAGCTTATCACCACAAGATGTATACTCTATCTGAGAATAAGATCCATATACTGAGGACAACGTGCAATAACCTAAAACCCTGCTTTGGGAAAGTGTCAGCTTCACGAGCTAGATCGATCTCGAGGTCAGATATAGTGAGCGCAGCACTTGCGCTTTGCGTGAAAAGGAGCCGGGCTGCTGCGGCACAGAGTGGACTAGTATCCAACCCGAAGGAGCCAGGGCGATTTGCGCTGGCTGTGAATCTGCGGCCGAGGATCCGGAAAGTCAGCGCTCAAAAGTACTTCGGTAGCTTTATGACCACTGTGCAGATTAGTTCAATACAGAAGGATGTATACCCCGGAGGGGGTTTTTTTGATTACAAGGGATTTGACCTACTGCATCTCACAATGTTTGCCTTAACCCTCCGTCAGAAGATCAGTGCTGTTACCCCTGAATATATTCGCGAGTTGGGCTCTCATTTGAGACAGCAGGCGGGTATCCAGCTTACCACTAGGCTTGCAGATTGCGGTGTGACTGATATGAGACCGCTGAAAATGTACAGCCTCAACTTTGGGGGGCAATTGGGTTTCATTGATTACCTGTGGCTCCAGTTGGAGCCCGTCGATGGAACGTGTGTCATTATGCCAACTCGTTTCAAAGACTCTGATAATCACTATGGGAGCAAGGTGCAGGGTTTATGGGATATCTTGATCACATTGAAGCCGAACGTTCTTGATGCTTTGGAGAAGGACCCGCTGTTCAGCTTTTTGGTGGAGAAGAAGGAACAGCTGATCGGGTCCAATTCAGACACTGGTGTACATGCTCGCTTATAATAGTGTTTCATGCTCCAATACCAAGCATTACTGTAATTGTGGAGACTACCTCTAGTCAAAGCAGCAGGTTTCTCTTCTTGGCCGAGTGAATGCTTATTTGCAAGTCTGTTGGCCATATAAGTTTGAGGGTCCTTTGCTGTCATTCATGCTACTGTCGTATAGTAAGTGTACCAATGTGTGATACAAGGGCTAAAGATAGCATTGTGGAAAGTTGGATGCCCGGAGTAAAGAGGAGACATGGTTCAAACAAAGAAACTAGAAGCCGATGTAGTACTGGGCGCAGTAGTGAGTGGATGATGAGTACATTTGGATCATGAACCGAGGAAGAAGAACCTGTCTATCGTGTTGCAACATGAGGCAGCATCTGGGTCGCCTCAGGCAGACGACGCTAACCGATGCTACGGTAAAATACCCAGGGCGGTACGGCGGCATAAGGAACAAGAAAAAAAAGAAAAAAAGCCTCAATCAGGGAAAGACACCGTGCAGATCGGCCACAGGACTAGTGAAAAGGCTATTGACTTCGTGCCAATCGAACTGCCAAAACGCCTCTGCCAAAAATAATCACCGGTCATACTTGCATGCTTAGGGGGTTGGATGCTGTTCTGATTCGACTTCATTGTTGTTTTCCCTCCTCACTCAACCTCTTCTCTCCCAGCTTGTTCCCCACGGGCACTCCTCCTTGGCCTCCATCGACTTGGCAACATCCGCTTGCGACCGGACGTTACGTTGCGTCGACCACGTCCTTTACGTCATTCAGTAGCGATCGAATCCTGCAAAACTTCCCCCGACATAGAATAAACATTCCGTGCCGATTTAAAGCCCTATCCTCCTCTCCCCATCTGGTGTCCACCCCACCATTTGCGTGTTGGGCCTATCTCGTTGCCGGGGCTTCATTTCCCAAGTCACTTTCGCGAGCTACCGACCGACCGGCCGACTGACCCCCGACACAAGGCAAAAAAAAGAAAAGAAAACGGGAAGATAAAAAAAAGAGGCAGCAACCGAGCAGAGAGATAAGTGCGCGTGGGAAAATCAATGCAAAACTAGAGGCTATTCCGCATATACCGATCGGTTCTTGATTTTATTTTCAGCTTATTCGTCAATTCCGTATGGCAATGAAGTTGCCTGGTCCCGAACGCTCTTCAAGCAAACAGGAATTCTGTTGACTCTGGAAATTCGCCTTCTCGAGGATTGCCAGCGTGGACGAGAGGTCTATGAACGTTGTATAATGCGGTCAGGCTTCCACAAACCTGTTGCCTTCCCTTTTCTTGCTCTTCTTGTTTTCTCATTGCTCAGCTTGGTGTCCTTGGCAAAAGAGTGGGACTTCTATAATCTGCGCTTCGGGTATATTGGTTACCATCATAACGATGCTCGGCGTAAGTGTCTTTTGTTCCGTTGTGATTCATTGGCTATAACATTCAGCTCATATTGAGTGGAACAGAGCCTTCCCGTTTTAGAGATGGCCCAGTCGACGTCCGGTCGAGGATACGGACGACTGGCAGTCAGTGTAAGTCGTGGACAATAAACGGTTACTGCCTGCCAGATCTGGACCGTGTTCATCGCCCGCGGCGCTCCGTGCCAGACACTCCACGCAGCTCGTTCGAGGCTGCTACTGTCTTTGACACCGATTCGATAGCATACCTTGCCGAAGAACCATCGACTTTCGCGCGAGGTGTACGCGTTTTCAAGTCGCTTTTCACAACACAGACGGATGATAGTCAGATATCTGACCCTCTTGCCACGGGGAGCGCCTCTTCTGTGGCCTCAGCACCTAGCTCTCTCCCCTCGAATGTATCCAACTTAGCTGTTATCGGTGCCTCTCCTACCACTGAAGCACACCTTCCTAGGTCGTACAGCAGCAATGTCACGGCCACGGCGAAAAAAATTACTTCGCAAACGCCCCAGTATCCTCTTTCTTATTTACGTGGATTATGGCAGCAGGCCTGTCATGCTACGAGGGTCTATCTTGGGAACTGGACTGTTCCGCATATTTTTCGAAGAGAACAAATACCACCCGGTTCTGAAGCGATCAACGAAGAGACATTGCAATTGTCAGGACCAACTGATCAACACATTGAAGAACAGGTTACACCCAAGGTGCTCCCATCGAACAGCAGCAATGCTGCACTTTCGACCTCGTCACCTACATCTCCGCAATCGCCTGCTAAGTCAACCGATATCCCTGATCTACCTGTGGTAACTGAAGAGCGGCCCAAGGGCGTTGGTCATGGACCGAATTCACAGCCTGCACGTGGCAGTTGCATGGCTATTGTCATAGGCCTAGTTGTCGGTGTCATGTGGTTCTGAGTAATCATTGCGCGCCCCAACACTTTAGCCGGTATCGGCCAATTTATATGCATCTCTGCTATTGATGCGGCTTATACAGCAGTATAATAGCAGTGCCCAATGCTCTCAACTACCGCAATGATTCAAAATGATGAACAGGCAGTATTGGCATGGGGTTTTATTTTCTTTGATTGTCGTATAATTTGGCATCCACTGTTTACGGAATACGGACCTGGCGTTTGTTTATGTACGTTTTTCCCCCTTTTCGGTCGGTGTGCAACTGGCTGCTGGTAAATCGTTTGTTCGTCCTTGTGGACTACTAATTTCCCTGTCACGGTGCACGGGGCTGGTTTTGATTCTCTGCAGCAATATTGGCTTATTTTATGTATGGACAACTTCAGCTGTTTTGTGTATATCCCTCGGCCTGGGATGCCATGTTTGATGTCTTACGGGATTTGATCGTTTGGTTGATAGATATGACCTGGATAGCTCTCTGATAGTCGTCCGCAGGCTGTACTTTATACCTATGGTTGCCGATTGGCAACTTGGGACTGGCCTAATGGATGGTCTTGTACAGTACCTAATAATATTTAATCGTTGATGACCAATTTCTGTACTCGACCGGTAGCGAGGTCTTCATAAGCAGTAACCTCTTTAATGTCAATAGGCGCTAACTGCTCAGTCGCCGGGATCCCGGCACGCCGTCTCGTTATGATACATAGCAAGGAAGTCTACTCTGTAACTTGGTAGGATAGGTCATAGATTATTTTGGAGTTGATCTGCATTGTTTACCCGGAATTTGATAGCCCAGCGCACGGACCATATATAAGCATCGCCTTCCCGTGACCAGGGTTCCATTACCTTTTTCACCTCTCTGTCTGTTCACCATCTCTCATGCCCCATTACCAGCGTCATCCGTATATATTGACCATCATACGCGCTGCTGCCTAATTGTCTTGAGTTTATATCATAGCAGTGTGAACGCTAATATTATCTGCCTGAGTTGACTAGACGCGCCTTGCTCCATGTGACCTGGGTCTAAGCTTCCAATATAGAGTTGGGAAACCTCACATCGCATTGTTCACATACTATCTAAGTAATCTGCTATATAACTGAGTATTCAAACAAGCTACCCGTTCGTGAATGAGGGAATTTAGGAATTGTATTGATACTGAGCGCTGAATGGCAGGGTTTCAAGTGATATAGTACAATCTCCAAGCGCCTGCAGGATGCGCAACGTGAAAAGACTCCCTGGTACTCCTTGTTGTGTATGTCGTCTCAAGAAGAGAGGATGCGACAGACAGAAACCAAGTATGCTTTCGTTAAATCTCACTGCATAAATTCCTTACCCTTCCACTTGCGCCCCTACGCTGCGCGACAAAATCACTAAGTACTGTATATAGTATGCGGAGGATGTCGGCAAAAGGGCCAGTCACATCAATGCTCCTATAGACCCCAAGATATGCCCCCTACGTATGACTCAAATCTGATCTGATTGAATCCTGCTAAGGTCGGTCGCAGTCACCACCAGAGACGATGTATGACTACCCAGGTGTTCTCTGAGCTAGAGGCTGTTATTATTTCTACTCCAAGCAATGAGCCACAGCTGCGAGGCCATGGAGTGCGCCGGTCGTTTGATATTACACAAGACGACGTGATTGAGGTCTCCTCTGTGGATTCAGATCAAAGCTACCACACCGCTGTTCTGTCCCAGGGGGAAGGCTTCCATCTCGATGATGGTGGTGCGCAGGCCTCGCAAATGATGAGGTTGCAAAGAGCTGTTGAGGAGCGAACGGGCAGAGTCAAGGACGAAGACCTAACAGGCGACATCCCTCTTTTAGCTCAAATTCCCATGTTCACAAACGGAGTCATGCAGCTGCCTGCAGTCTCCAGATCGAATGATGAGGACCCACCGGTGCACTTGTCACAGGAAATGGCTGATCATCTTGTTCTCTCTTACTTAACGAGAGAATATGCAAACTTGCCAATCCTGGACCTGTTACAGTTTCAGTCAACCTACGAGACCGCCAGAACTGAACAGGATATAGCCGCAGGCCCCAGTAGTTTCCATGGTATTTTGAATACCATTTTCGGTTTATCTGGCTTGAGTACAAACGATGTGAATGACGAAGACGTGACGAGTTTCTTCAATCGTGGTCAGAGGATGTCCAGGGATATGGAGAACAGCGGGTCTCTATGTGAGCGTATTCAATCGTATATTCTACAAAGCCAGTATTTATATGCGACTGGCAACTCAAGATCGGCATGGATGTTCATTGGGTTTGCCATCCGCACGGCGCAGGTTCTGGGCCTGCACTTCAAAACAGGGGGGCATGATACCCGAGGAAGACGGGATCGCGAACTTGCTCGGCGACTCTGGCATAGTGCCATGATCCTGGAACGGATGATTGCGCTACAACTAGGGCTTCCACCGCAAACCTCTAATCCATTGAAGGTGCCGTTACCGACGCATTGGGATACAGACTACACCGATTTTATATCCGGGGGAAGTTCCGCCATCACGGCAGATCGTCCATCCTTAATAGAGTTCTTGACAGCCTGTGCTAGGCTGTATAGTCACGTCGAGGATATTTTAGCATGGGAGGATGAACTGAGAATGCAGCCGAATAGTTGTGCTGCGAAGAAGCTACTTTCTTATGACTTCAAGATATTCTTGAAGGTGGACACTCTTTTATACGATTGGCAGGCATCTCTGCCATCGTATCTGCAAAACAATGCCGCGGACGGTATATGGAATGATCCGGTTGTGTGTCGACAGCGGAATGTTCTCCGAGCACGCTACCTGTATGTTCGTCTTCGACTTTATCGGCCTCTGCTGGCCTTGGGACTGGCACTGTCCACCAAATGCAATTGTCGACCCGAAGGTCGCCCACATATTACCAAAGAGGAGCTTAGCTCGTCCACCTCCCCTGTGGTTTTCGGCATGGTACGCGACGCCTCAATCAAGAGCATGGCGGTTGCCTTGGAACTGATTAACCTTATCCGTACGCACGAAGATGGGCCGCTCGATGGCCGGCAAGACCAAGGCCGCTATAATCTCATTTCTCCATATTGGGAGAACATCGATTATACTTACGCCTGTGGGACGGTCTTTCTTGCAGCTCGTCTAAGTAGCTTTACCAACTTCAATGACAACAATTCTGGTGGAATCAATGAAGGGGAGGTAGAGACGTCTTTGACGCAAGCTATCGATATGTTGGGCCATTACCACAGTATTAGACCAAATGGCAAGGTGGCGCGTATAGCACAGCTGTGCTGCAACACATTAAAGAATCTCTCAGACGTCATCAAAAAGCCTGGCATTGCTAACCCATCAATCGGCGCATCTGCGGCCTTGACTGAAAACACTCGAAATCGGCTCCTGGGTAGGACGGAGAACAGTAGTCCTGCCCTTGACAGGAACCGGAGGCAGTTGGTAGAGGACACGCTCGCATATTATGGATGGATTGAGAGTCTGCCTATAGATTTGGCTGGTCCACTGGAATGAGGCTTTGAAACCCTTGCATTGTACTAAACAAAACATTATCCTTATTTCTATGACGATTAGAAGTTACTTTATAATCTTGTTTCGATCAACACCTTCACTAGTAACAGATACCTTGATTTATCTAGCCATTCCATGGACCTTTACTAACGGCTAACTGGCCACGATGCCCATATCCTTTTGCCGTTGTACAAAGGAGGTCATCGTGTGCCGACATCGGCGTGCGACACCTTCCCAGTCATTGGAGAAGAACGAAGTGCGTCAATGACGGGATTGACTGGGATTATCACGGAGTTTGGACACATTGAGGAGGCTGACGATCCTTTGCTCATGGTTTTCAGGGCTGAGATAAGGGATCACTCGGAAATGTATTCCGGACGTCACCAGGTGGAACGACTCTTCATACCTCGCCCGTAATACTGAGAAATATTTGAAATGGAGGGTATAGGCGGTTGGATGGAGATATGACTCAATTAGCAATATGCAGTCTAGATTTCATGATTTCGCCTTCTCGGCCTCGTCGACCAACGTTTCGACTTCTTGCTCAGTGAACCGATGGAACAGTTTCTTTGGATCCGAGAGATCGGCTTCTCCGTTTTCCAATTGACCCTTGACAGACTGGACGTGTAAGACGGGGACGTCGAACTCATAAACATCCTTCCAGGGCTTGTTGGTAGGGACCATAATATCCAATTCAGAGTATTCGAAGGGCCGCCGCTTGTGTAATTGAGTTACGGCGTGTTTTGCCGTGTCGCACAGTCCGCAGCCGACACGAGTGAAGAGCGTAACACGAACCGCCTGGGAGAGACGGGCGGCGGTAGGAAACATGGTGAAAGAATTTTTTTTTTTTCTTTCTTTCTTCTTCTTCTTCTTCTTCTTTTTTTTAAAAAAAAAAATAATAATAATAATAATAAACGAATGGGGCTTGAAAGGCTGACAAGGTTGTGGTGGTGGTTGAAGGCCGCGAACGGGCGATGGGGGATCGGGTGGTGATGTATAGAGGTGGTTATCGTGCTCTCTCCACGCTGATAGAATGGAACCTTCGAGCTTCTCCAGACTAAGCCCCTTCGGGCCACTTTGGGCGGCAGCTGCGGCGGCAGTATTTCTGCATGCGATTTGCCCCCGCCAGCCAAGTTCTTGTCTCATAGACCGAAGTGATTTCTACTGTTGATCGTCTAGTATACATCTTGTTGGGACGAGAAGTGCATTGTCCTTTCCTGATCAAAAAAATGTCCAAGTGCGTCCACAAGGGTTGCGGAAAGGTCTTCACCGATCCCGAAGAGCCATGCGTCTATCATCCTGGACCACCGGTCTTTCATGAAGGTCAAAAGGGTAAGTTTAAGGACCTTGGTGTCTACGGTGGCCCCTGGGATTCGTTGCATGACGCCGCCGTCCTTCCCTGCGGTGCGATCCACCAACGTTAACCCTCCCGTTATTTACAGGCTGGAAATGTTGCAAGCCCCGCGTTCTCACCTTCGATGAATTCCTCGAAATCCCACCTTGTACTACCGGCAAGCATTCGACTGTCGACGATACCCCAGTCGAACCCCCCAAGAACGCAAACTCAGCTGCAGCTGAACTAGTCGCACCTCAGCCGGTAACTGCACCTGTCGCAGATAGCGGGGTACCACGGCCGACATACTCGCCCGCCATTGCCCCTCCGTCGAACGCAGCTACGCCCGCCCCCGAAGAATCAGAGTCCGATGATCCATCTCTTGAGATCCCAGCGAATGCCACATGCCGTCGGAAGGGATGCGGTGCAAACTACAACTCGTCCGTGTTGCGGGAGGAGGAGAAATGTGTCCATCACCCTGGACAGCCAATTTTCCATGAGGGTAGCAAAGGATGGTCATGCTGCAAGAAGAGAGTTCTGGATTTCGACGATTTCCTGAAGATCGAAGGCTGCAAGGAGAAAAAGAAGCATCTTTTTGTCGGACAGGGCAAGCCGGCAGGTGAAGAGAAGGTTGAGAGTGTCAGGTGAGTGAACCCTACCTTTCGTCCTACGAATGGCGGTACGTCTTTTTGGAGCCTTGTCTTAACCTCCTCTACCTTGTACAGAAACGACTTTTACCAAACCCCACACTCGGTCAATGTCTCGTTGTACCTTAAGAAGATCGACAAGAACCAGGCTAAGGTCGAGTTCTCTGAGAAGTCGATCGATCTGGATCTCCCCACTACCGATAACAAGCGGTACAAAGATACATATCAGCTATTTGCGCCGATTGACCCCGCAAAATGCCAGTTCAAGGTGCTGGGTACTAAACTGGAATTGACGCTGGTAAAGGCTGACGGGACGAGCTGGCCAGTCTTGCGCAGCGATGATAAATGGAGTGGTGAGAGGATTCAAATTGGACAGGCCGGACGGGCCTGAGGTTACTGTATAGCATAAATGAGACACGGAAAACACATATCTTGCACTAACACGGTTGAAAATGGTGTCTGCTAAGCGTCAGAAGCCTACATTCACTCCACATCACCAAGAAGTTGTATGCTAGCACTAGTCTAGGCTTGGTTATATTAGCATATGACCTACTATGCTAATCGCTCTTCAGCATGAGAGGGGAGCATCTCATTATGGGGATTGGAAGGTGCTGGTAGGGTTGATCGAGGCATGGAAGTCGACGCTGCTTCTTGTTTGGGAAAAGCATAGGCTATTAAAAGTGAGAGTGAAAGCCATAAAAGTTTCACAATGCAACACTCATTTGACAAGCATCCTGGCTTAACTTGTCCAAAGTCAAGATAATGCACAGCAGATTTGCTCACATGCTTGAGGCATAAAGCATCTCCAGGGCGTGTTCTCATGACATTCTCTCATGGAGGCTATGGATGCTACCTTGTAGCACATTGATAATGAACAAGTATATCAGGCATAGCCAATGACAGACGTAGTCAAGCAATCAGCAGGCCAACTACTACCCATCCATGACGACACTTCAATCGGGGCAAGCTTTCTAACTATTGCGGACTTGAAATAGCCAGATACGCGTGGTATGCTTGCAGATTGATGCACCTAGTACACATCCCATCCCAGGATCCAGCATATAGACCCTGAGAACAAGAAATTGCCTGCTCGGCATCATTATTGCTACAAGATGGATTAATATCCAACTATGATTGTCATAGTACAGATATTATTTTAATAATTGGAATTTCGCGCCTCCTCCACAGCTCATGCGCCTGGGGCTCTTATCTTGCGAAAAGAATCCCTAGCTAAGCCATAATTTGAAAAAGGAACACGCATTATACTCTTCGAAGCCGGGAACGGAAGGAAACCCATTGAGCAAAATCCCACACGGATAACCCTCAGCAAGTCATACATTGTATGAAGCTCCGGTATTGATTTACATATGGTCAATGTAAACCTCTACTGATGATGAAGATAAAAAAGAAAAGAAAAAAAAGGGAAAATTGGCAGCACCAACGAAGGCCTTTTGTAGTCTGCCGGGAGTGGAGCCACTAGGACACCTTTGGGACTAGCTAATTACCGAGAACAGTAGCTCTTAGGGCTTAGGGTCTACGAGTCATGCGAGATCATGTGATCGGGTGTATGATGCCTCAGGCGGATGCCAAGCCTCGTCGGTCACATGGTTGAGAATCACATGCAAAGTGGTTGAGTGAGCGGTGGCCAAAGGGGTTAGAGTAATACGGTCGTTGTACCCTCCGTACCTTACACGATAACACGGTTCCCATACCTGTCAACCATCCCTTGCTTTAACTTCCTCCTTTTAACGGTCAAGGAATGCGAACCATATTTCTCCGGAAGTGCTGATCATAGGCCAGTTTTGAGTGCTGACAATCGTTGGTGCTACCCCACAGAAAAATCACATAGGGCGATCGAGTTGTATAAGAATAGGTGCATACGTAGACTTCGTCCCTCGAATTTCGTCATGGGAGCGGCGAATGAAGGGGGCAATTTCGAATTTACAGCCTGGTAAGGAAACGAGGGGGCAACGGTGCTCGTTGCCTGAGGGGCCTCAGGCTGCCTAGCTTCCAATCATGGCCATCCAAGCACGAGACCAATATTCTTCGTCTCCTCCTTCTCCTCCTCTCACTCCGGCTTAATACTTCTCCCCCTTTTTCCTTCTGGCTTGTGTTCCCTGAGTATTGATTGCCGGTCAATTTAATACTCTTTGAAATTACGTATATCGTTATCGTTTGCGATCCTTATCGCTCAACTAATAATAGGGGAAGTCCTCATAGAACGGACCAAAAAAAAAAAGTGTCACAGGCGCTGTCCAGGTTAGTTTATACTCCAATGCTTTGTACTTTTCCCTCCTTTCGCCTTATTATTACTGTCGCTGCGCACAACTTAACATACCTTTCTTGCGAGATTTGCTGACATTCTGGAAACTAGCACTGTTGTAGTTGACCGCTTCTCCTCCATACGGCATCTCGCCCCTCACCCCTTAATAAACGTCCATGATGGGTTCGACATCTGAGCCAAACGGTTGTCCTCTCACAGCACTGCGCTACATTGCACAGTCATACAATCATGCCGACTCTGAAGCGTCTGCGCTGAGGTTGGTTTTGACCTTAAACCCTCACTGGGATGGTCCGGCCAACAACATCGAGTTCGTGCGCTTCACGGACGGTATCACTAATACTGTGTGTTCCGAGCCTGCTATACAGAAGCAGCTAGAGACCAACCTATCAAATCCATGGACTAACTGGCTCCCAGCTTCTCAAAATTATAAATCGCAAGCCTGGCTTGACCGAAGAACAAATAGACAACGAAGCTGTACTGATGAGAGCGTACGGTAACCACACAGAGATTCTTATAGACCGCGAAAGTAAGACAGACTCGGGACATACGCCCTTTCTCCTTGCCCATTGCGACAATACTGAGTAGATGTCTATAGGAGAAATGAAGTCCCACGCCCTACTTGCCAGCTACGGCCTAGCCCCTTCACTTTTGGCTCGCTTCCAGAACGGCCTGCTCTATAGGTTCATTCGTGGACGCCCCGCCACTCATGAAGATCTGGTGACGGCTTCCATTTGGCGTGGCGTTGCTAGACGGCTTGGACAATGGCATGCAGTCCTTCCCGTTCGCGGAGCTGCGGCCCCTGCCCAGTCTGAAGTGGAAAATGCTTTTCTGAACTCAGTAGATGTCCATCCGTCCAAACAGGACATTGACTTCCCTCTGATCAAGCCAAGACGATCGGGGCCCAACATGTGGGCTGTTCTCCAGAAATGGATCCTTGCTCTGCCTTCTGCTACGGATGAGCAGCGCAAGCGCAGACTTGGCCTTCAGAAGGAGCTTGAATGGGCTGTCAGTGAACTCGACGACGGCAAGGGCATCGGGGAAGACGGGGTACGTAGATATCACATTCCATTCTTGTGCCATAAGGATTCCGGCCAACAATTAACCCCCTCGGTAGTTGGTGTTTGCCCACTGCGACCTTCTCTGCGCCAATGTCATAGCTGTACCATCCGCAGATGCCCCTGTCACATCCGCGGGCGAGCCCACAGCGACTGTGCAGTTTATCGACTATGAATATGCCACTCCATCCCCAGCCGCGTTCGACATCGCCAACCATTTCGCTGAATGGGGTGGCTATGACTGTGACTACAACATGATGCCCACACGTGCTGTTCGGCGCCAGTTCTTGACGGAGTATGTCAGGAGCTATACCCAGCACAAGGGCCTTCCTGAGTTGTCTCAGAAGGAGATCATCGATCGACTTTATGAGGATGTTGACCGCTTCCGCGGCATTCCCGGATTGTACTGGTCCGTTCTTCCTTTCAATTCCAGTATCCATGGCCCGGTGCTAATATTAAATAGGGGTATTTGGGCCCTCATCCAAGCCCAAATCTCGCAAATCGATTTCGATTATGCTTCATATGCCGAAACCCGCCTCGGCGAATACTATGCCTGGCGACGAGAGCTCGACGGCGGCCGCGCCAAAGCCAACGAAGAAATGCCCCTGCGCGAGCGGCGATGGGCTCAAGAAGTCTAAATCAACCTCTCCATCTACCAACACGACAGAACCTCACATCTTACATCATCAGCGTATATAGATTTTACCTTCTTGACCACAAGCGTGCTTGCATGAATTGGGGGACTTTTTTGCTGTCATTTGATCGGGGTTTCAACATTATTCCCTAGAGCATGTGGCAGGCAGCAGCGACAAAAGGACACAAAACCAGGACAGGGATGCATTTCAGGGAACAAAGCAATGTATACAAAAGGATGGTATGGAAAGGGCTTTGTCTTCAACGACTGTACTGGTGTTCTTGGGACTTTTCATGGGCGTGTTAGTGGGCTGCCTTTTTTCACTTTTCCTTACTTCTTGAGGTATGGGTTTAATCATGTTTGTGTTCGTGTCTATGGCATTGACAGAAATTAAGTTTTGTAATTTCCTGGGTTTCAAGGCATCTGTTTCTCTATCTTAGCTGATTCCACGCCCATATAAGCAAGGAATTCGTTCAGTCAGAATACCTGTTCCCTTTCCTTTCCTCGTGCTATGTTCAGTCTTGCTTGTAGCCTGCTCGTTCGGGAATGGCAATCAATTAGTTATACTCTGTAATTAATAACATAATGGTTTGCAGGCAATGTCCAACCACACTACACATGCAAAGCCGATAAACTGCCCCAGAAATTCTGCACTTAAGAGATACGGTAGAAAGAAAAGGTACTTACATCTGAATGTAGCCCTGAGCCATTGCTCTGCTCACGATGAGCATCTCACCTAAAGAACCTCAACTTGAAAGAAAGGGAGCGTCGTTGACGTATCTAATCCAAGGCATCGCAACCATGGTTCTAAGCTAGCTAGTCGACTATCACGTAGAATCAGACGATCCACCGCAAGAAACACACCCAGGGGCTCCACTACACACCGGACAGACATCTTGATACTCCTCGGCCTGGGCATAGTGCCAATCACAGGAATACAATGTGTGCTTCCTTCGCCCCCAGCCAACTTTGATGTCAAAATGCCCACTGAACGTCCGAGCGGCCCAAGACCCCTCTTGGTCATTCACATCTGCATCTCCGTGGGAGATAACTTCCCAGTCAGTCTCGTCAGTGGCCCTGCTTTTCGCGCGGTGGTTGTGTGCTTGGTCCGAGGTCTGGGTTTGCACTGTAGTATTGTTACCTGTAGATCTTAGCATTGGTGGTTACTTAAATGAGAGGCATAATGTAGTAGAGTGCTGTCTGGTATGTACCTGCTAAGGCCTGGCTTTCTGGTCTGTTCGTATTGGTGCCTGGGCTCGTAGAAAGTTGGCTTGTTTGTTTTGTTGGGATTGACATGTCTCTTCGAGCTTTCTACCGGGTATTTTTATATAGACGTGTGTCGGAAGGTAGAGGAATTAGCAACAACACATGAAAGATAGAACAGGGAGTATAAATTTCTCTTGATTTATTGGGCTAGTGCTGTTGATTTGACTTTAGTGGTAGTAGGGAGTAAGTAAGAAAAAAAAATGAATGTCTCGAGTAGTAGGTCGGAGAAAGACACATGATACAAGTGACGGCCTGCGCAGCAATCACATGGTCACTAGCTGAATCTGGCATGGGTTCAAGAGCTAACATTGAATATCTTCTCTGAATGGATCATATGTAAATCTTTCAGTGCTGTCGCCCAAGAACTAATTTTCTTGGGGCGTAGCTGCCATGGGGTATAAGATTACTTTACATATATAGAGCGGGGGGTCTTTGAGGGAAAGTCTATCGGTTATCTATTGAAGCGGCACGGGACATCGTTGAGCCTCAGTATGCAGAACAACCCGAGGTCTACCATCCTTAAATACGCTGTATTTGATATTTAAGCACTGTGTCAACTGAGAAAGAGCTTCATACTGCGCGATATGTACCCGGGATATAGGCAGTCCCCGGTCTCTTTCTGAAAGACTGATATGTAGGGCTGAATAACGAGTAACATTATCAAGATTTCATCTATTCAAATTTCTCAAGTGCTGGCTGGGCCCTTATGGAATTGTTTAAAAAGGTTGGTTTTAGCGAGGATGGAGATATAGATCCTTAATTTCGCATGCAACAGAGCAATTAAAGCTGCTGGACATAATGTAGAACGATGAAGAAGCCTTCCCGGAAGAGATTTGCTGGATCGCTGGAAAAAACACCTGAGAGAGCGGTATAACGGCCTCATTCATGTGACCGTATGCGAGTATTGAGGATACTATATATGATATCGTGGCCCTTGTGCAGTGGCTCACTATCCTCGACATTTGAGAACTTCAAATCATTCCGACTTTCTGTCCTTATTCTTGTCAGGCTCCAAGTTGATATGCCCGAGATTTCCCCGATTCTTCCTGATAGCCGCCCCCAACAGCATCTCGTAAAGCTCTGGACGAGTTCGCGCTTGTGCTGCTTCTAGAATATTACTGTAAAGACCCGAGGAAAGCTTCTGGTTCACATCGGCACCTGCATCCAACAGTACTTGTACTATCTCCTCATCTGCGCCTTTCTTGGCCACCGCTGCTGCAAGGGCACTGCCATAGAGCCCTGTGGTGAGTTTTTGATTGACATTGGCGCCTGCATCGAGTAGAAGTTTCACACTGCATCTTGCTTGACTATACGCTGCTGCCGCAAGTGCGCTGCCGTATAGACCAGAGGTAAGCACCTGGTTGACGTCTGCTCCTGCATCTAGTAGGAGCGAGGTATTTGCGGGGCTACCGAATGCTGCTGCTGCTAGTGCACTACCATATTTTCCCCAAATGAGCCTTTGATTGGCATCTGCCCCTGAGGCAAGTAATAGCTTTATTGTCTTATGACTTAGGGGTGTTGAAGCGGCAGCAGCAAGCGCACTGCCGTAATTCCCACTAGTAAGGGCTTGATTGACGTTAGCTCCTGCACGGAGCAGTAAATGAATACTTGTACTGTGGTACCATCCGGCTTCACGAGTAGCAGCAGCAGCAAGAGCACTGCCAAATATTCCACAATCGAGCTCTTGATTGATATCGGCTCCTGAGTCTAGCAGCAGCTGGGCGGCCTTTCTACCTTCTGGGTTTGCGACTGATGCCACCAGCGCACTACCATAAATGCCCCCGGCATGCCTCTGGTTTATCTGAGCTCCTGCACTTAGTAGTAGGTTGATGATTTCTCGATTACCAATTGATGCGGCAGCACCGAGAGCGGACCCACTACAGAGCAACCCATCAAGCTGTCTATTGACGTCTGCTCCAAGTGACAATAGCTTTTGAACAGCATGTTCATTTTCGCTGAAGACCGCTAGCACTAGAAGTGAGTTGGCAGCTTTGTTGGTTTGCTTAGGGTCTATGCGTTTGGATTCCCACCATGTGGGTGGGACATGGTGAAGGCCGAATCGGCAAACTGCTAGCACAGGATTAGAGAAAGGCTTCAGATCTTCAATGGGGAAACCTGGCAAGTGTTCGCAACGTTCACACCAGGACCTATAGGCGGGCCCACTTTCCTCGACACGACCGAGGAACCTCTCAACAAGCTGCGACAGCCGAGGATCAATTTTTTCACCTGTATTCCTGATATAGTGCTCGTATTTTCTTATGTGCACAAACCAATACTGTGTTGCATAAGGGAAAAAGTTGTCAATCATAGCCGAATACTTGGAAGATTCTTGTGACAATTGACTGCTTGCGACTAGCATATGCGTCAGGCAAATCTTTGCAGCATTGGCATGACATATGCCAACGCCCCAAAGATTTTCAAAGTATTCATTTACAGAGAGATGAGAGGGCCGACAAATCTGCTGCGAATCCATGACAAGGAGATTAAAGCATGAATCCAGGATGTATCGGATGTCCACATATGGGGGGGTCAAAGTGTCGGTCTGGGGATCCTGGCATACAAGGAAAACGAGGGCATCTCTCGTTAGAGGTCTCTCCGAACATAAAACCCACTGTAGGGCTCTCGTTGCGATCTTAAACTTGCTTCCCGTGGACCCTAGAATTCGCTGGTAGATCTTGTTGTATGCGCATTGCAGGTCAGCTGGTAAGCATCCCAGACGCTCACGAATATCGCTTTCTAGACCTAGGGATAAAAGTTCCGTAACGTGTAAGGCTGCGCATTGAAACCTCGACTCATGTTATTTCGTACTCACACAGCGTTATGGGTAAAACACTTACATGCCCTGACTCTTATCTAGAAGGATACGGACAATGTCATGTTTCAGTTCAGCAGGAATAGGGTTAGCCCGGTTCTTCTCATCTTCATCTATCTTTTGTGAGACAAATTTTGCAATATCATCCTGATTATGTATTGCACCAATGCCAACATTGGCCTTAGTTTCGAGCCAGCTTGCTGTGACTCCGTTTCGCCTGCTGGAGATGAATATTTTCAAATTTTGCATCTGCTCGACAAGTCGGCTGAAATAACTGATAAGATCTTGCCTCGAGCCTTCTTCGCTTTCGTCCAAGCCGTCTAGTACTAATATTGTTTTCGGATATGTGGAAATTAATTGAGCTAGGAGCGCTTCGCTCTCTTCAAGGTTCAAGTCCTTCGACGGGAAACCTCTTTGTCGCTTATCGTTGTAGACTTGTAGAAGACTATCATGGATTACGGTTTGATCATCCGCGATCGAAAGCTGCTTGACAAAGCTGCAAAGAATCTCTTTCGGTTTCCGACGAAGTTCCTCATTGCGATCGCAGTAAAAATATACCAACTTCTGCCCCTTGACCTGCAGAAACTCATCAATAACTCGAGAGACAAGCTTCGTTTTCCCAACGCCGGCTATGGAAAGAAATGTATGAGCTCGACGAGTTTGCCAACATCGTTTTGGAAGACTCACGTATACCGTGTAACCAAAATATCATTGAGTCCTTTGAAAGCTGCCAGTCTTGGAACACCTGTTGCTTAAAGAGCCACCCACCAGTACTTGCTGTACGGCCAGTCCTCGCCACTGTGTGATGATCCTCAGATGGAATGTCTGATATCCACCTAAGGACGTCACCTCGCTTTTTATTTCCAAGAAACCGCCACATGCTTTGCAAACTATTATTCACATCTCGAAACTCATTTGCAAGAGACTTGACTCGCTCAATATCTTCAAGCATGAGCTTTAGGCTTTTATATTGGTCGGTGGAAATAACACGATCGAGGCGACTATAACATCGCTCACAGTTTTGAGCCCCGTAGTTGATGCGTGGAACAATCGCTTCAAAGCGCGCGTTATAATCGTCAACGCAATCGAGGGTCCAAAACGCCGTCGAAATACTTGTATACCTGCTTCCTTCATACGCCCGGATTGCAGTCAGTAGAAACTGCAGGATTAGGGCATAGAGTTCAATGACCGTGGCTTCTAAATTAAGATATGCGTGCTCCATCTCTGGATCGTAGGGATACAGAAGTTCGTAGACCTTACACCGATCAATGAAGTAGAACACCTTGTCAAGCCCTACTAGGAAGGAACCCATAGTTTCGCGATCGGCTGTCGCTACCTAAGTAGATATTGGACATCAAAGGCCATTGTGATCTTCTTTACAGTGGGAAGTCTTACCTGTAGCAATATCCTGATCCATGCCCATGGCAATTGTGCGTGTATTGGGTCTGCATTGACAGCAATATCGTCAATAGCTTTCAACCTTTCTAGCCATGCGATGACCCTGTCTGCAATATCGCCTAAGCGGAAAGTGTTGCCATTAAAACTGACATCCCACTTTCTACTTTCACACAGTTCCCGTTTCTGCCTGACTTCTACCAGCAGTAAGACTGGCATGTCGCTAACGATACATGAAGTTGATTGTGTTGTAGTATGTTTTTGTATTAACACTTGGTCTTCCATAGAAAGCCTCCGAAGTGCCTTCTGCCAGAAGTCCACTACTGGAGGAGTAGATGAATCATTTGGTGTATCCCGTGGTAAAGCCGTAATGCATCCTCTCTTTTGTAAATGCTCGACTGAATCTCTCGGTGGCCCTGAGCCCCGACACAGTGATAATGGTGAGTGGAATATGCGCTTGAGTCGGGCCTTCATCTTTGATCTAACGTGTAATATCTAGGTATGAGCTTTGGAATTTCCAAATATGGGGAACTAGCAGACTTCAAATATTGAAGCTAGGAATACTCAAAGAGCTCGGCCAAAAGTGCGGCGCAGTGCATTCTATTTAGCATCCAAAAGTAAAATTTCTTTTGGCTTTGCTATTTTAAGGATCGTACATTTTGTGTGCAGGTGTTTCAATCAACTATTTATTGTCTGCTCCTTGTTGCTAGACTTGTGTGAAGTGTGACTAGATACAGTGAAATCATGTGAGCGTTAACCACCTCGTGACCAGCAGGCAAGCTGACCAGAGAAATTGAACTAAAGCAGGACAGACTCAAGCAAGTCCTGTTGAATTTAAGCAATCTTCCTTAGGAATATATTAACTCTGAAGCTGAGAGTTATGTTCTCCCGCCTTTTTTCAGGAGCATGTATGACAACATGAGCAGTTATCGACAGTAGGCCTGGTAACTGTTTCCATTCGGGTATTTCTATCATAATTTACAATCATTACAGGCCATAAGGCCAGGAAGAAACAAACTAGAGGACATACGCTGTGAAGATGCCATGAGAGGACAGATATGCCAAACAATTAAACCCGGTAAAGCCAACGCCTGATGTGGAAGAAAGAAGAAAAAAAAAACACCCCCCTTGAAGAAGCCGAAAGCGGCACTAAAGACGATGCTGCACAGGCAAAGCGGAAGTCGATGGTGAAACTGTACCGTCAAGACCATACACCGAGGAAGCATCGCTGGTATTCAGCTTCAAGGCAGCAACTAGTTTCTTCCACGACTCGAAACCCCTTTTGGCGTGATTGCGAGGCGTAGATGGATCAGGATCAGCCAGGCTTCTGTTGAATAATTCCAGGGAAACCCAGCCCTCGAAGCCGATATCGAAGAAGGCTTTAGCGACGTCCAAGACGGGTAAGTATCCACCACGGTCCTCTTCGAAGGCAAACAGGCGTGCGTTACGCGACCAGTTCATGCGGGCGGGCTGACCCTTGACATAGAATGGGTGAGATTCGTCCAAAGGAGCACTTAGGCGTTCACCATCCACGATTTGAACGTAGAAAACTTTTGAGAGGTCGATGCGAGATCGCAGGCGTGCTATAGACGCTTGGAGTTCGACATCCGCATTAGGTGTCTTCCCTGTGGGAGATGTGGGATCGGCATACACCCGTCCTGCGATATTGAAGGTGTCAAGACAAACTCCAAAGTTTGGACGGTTGACCCGCTCTACAACTTCCCAGGAGTCTTCCCATTTGTTGATGTGATTACCCCATGCTAGGGCTTCGTAGACGAAACGAAAAGGGGGAGACTGTTGAAGGCCAAGATCGGCGATCTCCTGAAGATCTGAGACAATGACGGACATATCACCTGTGGTGCGGGGCTGGCCTGTCTCAGCATCTGCGGGGAGGAAATTAGAAGGAATCTGGATGAGATCTGTGTCCAGAATGCGTGCGAGCTCAAACCACTTGGGAAGCTTTTCGGTGAGAAGCCGCTCGTGCTCAGTGCGGTCCAGAAGTCCCTCGTAGTGCCAGAAGGGCTGCAGACAGATGATAGAGAGGTCCAGCGAAACACAAAGCTGGCGTACATGATGAGCAGCAGAAATATGATCCCCATCAAAAAGCAACTTCGCCAGGTGGTCAAGATCGTCAAAAAATAGCTCAATGCCCTTGTAGCCGAATTGGGAGGCCTGGTGCAGCTTGGTTGGCAGATCATGGATCCCCGGGCGCCCCAGGGACATGGAACCAATTCCGAGACGGTTAGGCATCGTGAAAAGCGGTTGCTGAACTGATAGAAGACGCAGAGAAAGTAGGAAGCAGTAGATGAAGAGAGTAGTAGAGTAGTTATAAGAAAGGGATGTGGCCGTGATCCCAATTCACTGAGAGCTGATACAAGGTATGAAACTGTTAAAGACCCGCTAACTGCCGCGTCATGTCTCGTGTTCAGTTGACGTAGGTATTAATCACACAGTATCCCAATAGCACACTTAATCTCGCTGGGCGCGCTGGTCTTTGTGTTATTAATAAATACATTTTAATTTCATCCCTGCCCTGGAAGAACGATTCACAATGCCATTCTCGTGCTTGTATTATGGAAGATAACTCTCCCAATGATTAGGGCTGGGGTTCCACCGCAGGAAAACACGAAGAGAAGAACCGCCGGCTAAGCGCTTTCCCCGCTGTCTTTAACCGGCTGTGAGCTTTGTAACCCCAAACCAATTGCGATGGGTAGATTAAGGTCTTTCCTCGGCAATGAAGCTTCGCTTGGCCTTGAATTTATCCCCAAATCGTGTGATGTGGACCGATTCGTAGACGATCTTCTGTTTAACAAAAGTATCATATACATTTGTTTTCTTCCCCCCTATTTGCTACCAATACCTCTCTCCAGTGATTCCTCCAACAGCACCACTACCAAAATGGTTCTAAGAATTGTCGTCGTCGGCGCAGGCCTTATTGGCCCTAGACATGCCAAATCTGTTATCTCCAATCCAGACACCGAGCTCGTCGCACTCATCGATCCGATCCCCAATGCTGCCAGGGTAGCGCAGGAGCTGCAAACGAGCTACTATCCAACTGTCGAAGCCATGCTGCAAGCCATCCCCAAGCCTGATGCAGCCATCGTTTGCACGCCCAACCACACCCACGTCCCCGTCTCGCGAGAGCTCCTAGCCAGTGGCATCCACGTCCTAGTGGAGAAACCAGTTAGTGACAGCATCGACAATGGCATAGCCCTACTACAGTTTGCGCAGCGACCGGAGAACGCCCAGCTCAAGCTGTTGGTAGGACACCACCGTCGGTTCAACCCGTACGTCCTAAAGACGAAGCAGATGGTAGATGCCGGATCTCTGGGCCAGGTTATCGCCATTAACGGCCTTTGGACATTATTCAAGCCGGAAGAATACTTTGCGCCTCCAGGTGACTGGCGTCGTGCTCGGTCGTCGGGTGGTGTGGTTCCAATTAACCTTGTGCATGATATTGACATTATGCATTACCTGTTCGGCCCGATTGTGCGCGTTCACGCTGAGAAGACCCTCTCGCAGCGCCCTAACCCCCCCCATGAAGCAGAGGAAGGTGCTGCACTGACGCTTCGGTTTGCTTCAGGCGTTGTCGGTACATTCCTTGTCTGCGATGCTACGCCATCTCCACATAACTTTGAGGCCGGGACCGGCGAGAACCCGCTCATTCCCAAGTGTTCTTCTGGCGCAGACTTTTACCGCATCTTTGGTTCTGATGCCTCTCTCAGTGTCCCAGATATGACACGCTGGAGTTACGATGGCCGGCCAGACAAGAGCTGGAACCAACCATTGACGGTCGAGAAGTTTGACGTGGAAGAAGCGACTCCGTTCGATTTGCAGCTTGCCCATTTCGTCGATGTTATCCAAGGCAGAGCCGAGCCTAGTTGCTCCGGTGAAGAAGGCCTAAGGGCCTTACTTGTGTGCCAAGCCGTACAAAAGGCACTCGAAACAGGACAGACAATCGAACTAGACCAGACCGTTATTGAAGGAAACCGCTGATTGATGAGTGAATTTAAGGTCATGGAGTTGAAACAATCCGAAAGAAGGGGCCAGAAAGTCCAGGTAGGGTATAGCTAGGTTTATATAATAAATGATTATCACAGGATTTCCAACAGAGCTCATTCGCTTTGGGAATGTGGGTCATCAGACAGCATTCGGCATCATCATGCCCAGCTGTTGGAGTTCATAATTATCACACAAGACACAGAACAACGCAACATTCAGGATCAAATATCAACATCAAGCATCCACGACCTCCACCTGCTTATCGGTGCTCTTAACAAAGCCGGAATCCTCCAAATCATGCCGAAACCGTTCCTCGTCTTCCCGAATTTGATTGAGGAGAGTCCCGTGAGCACGCCAAACTGGCTTAGTCTCGAAAAGTCTGTCCATGCTCTCTAGCGGGATACCCTTCGTCTCTGGAATTAGGAAGAACACAAAGATGATGGACAGAATCATGAGCGATGCGAAAAAGAAGTACACTCCGTAGTCCATCTTGGCAAACATCTGTGGAGTGAATCGGGAAATGAGGAAGTTCCAGAGCCAGTTGGATCCCGCCGCACAGGCTTGCGCAAGCGATCGAATGTTGGGATCGAACATTTCCTAAACGACAAAGGTATTAGAGGAGAGTTTACTAATATGGCATTCACAGAAGCCGGAGAACAAGCTTACCGAGTTAATAACCCATGGGGTACCGTTCCAGGAAGGGGTATAAAACACAGTCCACAGGTAGAAGAAGAACATGGCAGCAATGCCACCGCCATCCATCTGCGTGTTCTCTCGTTCTGAAGGCTTGGCGATCTTGATATACGCCCCAACGATCCACAAGCAGACCGAGCCACCGGCGGCACCGATGAGGAGGAGCAGACGCCGTCCCACATGGTCAATCAGCCAAAGAAGCCAGATGAATGTCACCACAGTCTTCACGACACCGAAGATACCCGTGGTGAATAAGCTTGTGTTCGAACCCGTCACACCAATGCTTTTGAAAACGGTAGGACTGTAATAGTTGATGGCGTTGATACCTGAACCATTCTGCCAAAAGAACAACATGCTACCAAGGAAGAGACGATACAGTATCTTCTTGTTCGTCCAAGCCGCAACGAACGGCTTCCAGAAACCCAGACCAATAGTAGAACGCTGGTGTTCGAGGGCCTGGTCAATGGCACCGATTTCCTCAATCATGTAGACATGGTCTTCTGAGAGTTGACGAACCCAGCAGAGGTTTTTGATTGCCTCCTCTCGACGCCCCCGCAGGAATAGCCAACGTGGGGACTCTTTCAAAAATAGGGCACCAATAATAAGAAGGCCAGATGGGATCAGCTGGACGGCGAAGGGGATGATCCACTGCTTATGACTCGGGGCTAACGTCTCATCAACACCGTACTGCCAGATAAGGTTAGCTGTGTCGATAGTTTGTAGGAAGCATAACAAATGGGAAGCACTTACACAGATCCAAAAGCCTACAAGCCCACCAATTTGCCACCCCAGTTCGTAAACTCCAACTAACCGTCCTCTGATCGCCGGTGGAGCTAACTCGGAGATATAAATAGGAGTGATATTCGAGCCAGCTCCCACTCCCAAGCCAGCAAGTACTCGACCTCCGTAAAGTAGGCCAAATCCACGGTCGCCATTGACACCAAGCATTAGGCCAGCGCCCAGTGTGAATATTAAAGCAGAGAACATCAGACCCCATTTTCGGCCCCAGAAATGGCCGATAGGGTAGGCGAAGAATGCACCAAAGAATGCACCTGCCTGGTAGAGAGACACAATGTTGGAGCTGACTAGGTCTTGGTCCGCGGGAGACATGGAGTCCCAATCAAACTCATCCTTGAATGACTGGAGAGATATAGTCGTGCCAATGAAGGCACTGTCATATCCGATCATACAAGATGTGCATGAGGCGACGGCTGCAAGGAGGTATACCTTCCAGTTGTACACCTCCTTGGGAGTTGGTCTATCCTCGACTAGAGAGAGGATAGACATGATGACAGTGTGATCACTCTCAATGGAATGGTCAGAGATTCTGTCAACAACTCAAGTCAGGTACACAGAGATTGCGATGGTGTAAGTGTAAAATCAAGAAACAAGTTTGATGAGGAAGATGAGAAAGAAGTGCCGCGCGCCAGGGGTCTAGATACTTATATTCTATTCCCACGCTAGACGACAACGCCCTTGTCTATGGAACGTGGAACGAAAATCCGGGGTGTGAGCTGAAAACCGCCTGGGGTTGCGGAGATGGATTGTTTTTCCACGGCCTGTTAAGTTGTCGGCGGCAAAACGAATCTAATCTTATAGTAGGCACGTGGAGGACGGTATTTGTTTCTCCTCGTAACCTCTTGCCCAGACGCTTTTAAACTTTGTTGTACTACGAGGGAGCCAAGCCAGAATGACTCTACCAGTCGCAATGAAATCTCTGCCATTGTTGTTGGCACGCTCGCTCCGATTCCGCTCAAGTGGGCGTGGGACTAAGACGGTAATGCTGGCGAGGATTTGTGGGGAAGCCAAGGAACCCAAGAACTATAAACGACCTTAGTCCTTAGTGTACTCGAGGAAAGGAAACCCCAGACTAGAGATGGCTAGTAGGGGGGCCACCCCAGGCCTTCCCCCAAGAAGTACATGGATCATCCAGGTGAAATCAAAGGCCAATGGCCATTGGCTAGATGTCATCGGTGGCTGGGGAAAGTACTTCGCCGGGAAAGATTCTCTACCAATGTATTCCCCATGGGGGTCTGTGTTGCCACTGGACGACAAGATTAAGCGAGGAGGCGAGCTCCCTTATGCCGGGAAAAGCGTTCTCCCCGGCAATTGTTCTGTAGAAAGTTAGAATTAGGTTAAAGTTAGACGGGCTTCTAGGCATTCCACAGAAATCCATATTCGGTGGCGGTTGGCTGCATATATTGTACCAAGACAAAGCATATCGATCTTGATGAGTGTTCCAACAACGTATCTCGTTTAGATGAGCCGTAGTGGAAGTACCTCGACACTTTGTGGAGTAGAATACAGAGCAAGTGGAGTGCGATCTCGGAGGAGGGGAATGAAAACGACGGAGAAGTTCCGCTGCGTTAAAATTATCTCGGAACAAGTCACGGGCCCAAACTAAAATCTTAAACGTTTCTCCGCCGCATTGCTAGAGGTGTGGAATCCTCAAACGACAATTGGTTTTCGTTCTCGTCAGAAGAAAATGAACTAACAATTAGTTAAACGAACTGGTGGCATACTTGTTTCCATTCCCCTCTTGCTGCACATCATTTATATACTACCATATACCCAATCCAATCTCCTTTCAACAATCAACTATACCTTTAGTTTCATTTCCCGTCACAATGGCAGCACCACAGATTGTGAACGATGCTCAGCCCGAGGAGCCCATTACCTGTCCAGCTGAGCTGGATGGTGTCGCATATCTCTACGGACATCCATTGCTGAACTCCCTCTCCCCACCACTCCATAAGACCGTCTACAGCACATTGGGTTTGAACTGGGCCCAGATTCCTCTATCCAGCGTTTATGGCACATCTGCGACGTACCCTCCACCGTACACTCGGTCACCTTCAATCGATAAATATTTGGCCGCTATCAAAGCTAACCCCAAGTTCGTTGGCTCCTCTGTCACCATGCCGCACAAGGTAGCCATCATGCCTCACCTGGACGACCTCACCGAGGACGCAAGACAAGCCGGAGCTTGCAACACCATCTTCTTACGCGAGGAACAAGACGGTAGCCGCTCCTACGTCGGTACAAACACCGACTGCATTGGCATCCGGGAAGCCTTGCTGCAGAACTCCCCATCCACGGAAATGTTCCAGAACAAGCCTGCCTTGATTGTCGGTGGAGGCGGCACGGCTCGCTCAGCAATTTACGTTCTACGCAAATGGCTCGGTGCTAGCAAGATCTACATTGTGAACCGTGATGCGTTGGAAGTCGAGACTATTCTGAGCGAAGATAGGGAACGGAATTCTACTTCGACGCAAGCTCCCCTCATTCATGTCACTGATCCCGCTGTGGCGGCCTCTCTTGAGGCACCCGTGGCCATTGTCTCGGGTATTCCCAACTACCCGCCGAAGACCCCTGAGGAAATCAACGCCCGAGAAGTGCTCCAGGCTTTCCTGGGCGAGACTTCTTCCGATGCGGTTAAGGGTGTCATTCTGGAGATGTGCTATCACCCTGTTCCCTGGACGGAAATTGCGCAGCTCGCTTCGACGGCTGGCTGGAAAGTTATCCTGGGTTCAGAGGCTTTGATCTGGCAAGGCTTGGAACAGGCCCGTCTCTGGACTGGTCAGGATGTGGTTGCTGTTCCTGGCGTAGTGGAGAAGGTCAAGGATATGGTGGCAAAGTCGCTAGCTGAAAGGTCATCCAAGCCCAATCTTTGATTGTCTTTATATATAACATTCCTTATACATGATTTTTGTATATAGCATACCCTAGAGCATAGCATATATGATAAATTTAGACATGTCGTCATGAACAAAAACGAGTTCTTCCATAAAACTTGGTCGTCTCTATAATCACTAAAAAGCGCCCGGAGGTTTAGAAATCTTAAGGAAACAATTAAGCACCAGGCCGTGTATATTCAAGCTCTCGTACACGCTTCCATACCTCCCTCACTGTTCTCTCCTGTGTCTGTCGACCGGTCTCAGTTGCTGACGGTCCCGCTGGTCTTGAATTAAAGTTAGCCACCAATTACTGTTCAAGTACTCGCAGGGATATCCTACCTAATAGCCAAGTACAAGCGACTGCCTAGTCGCACATCCCCAATCGGGTCAGTGTCAGGATCTGCTGGTGGATTAGCAGTGGTGACCAAGCCACCCGCTTCAAGGAGGATTGCGATCCCAGCAGCAACGTCCCTAGGCCAGTCAGACTGATATCATACAAGAAACAGAGGTTATCACAGAGCGCAAGAGATGGGGACCCACCATTCCCAACAGCCACCCTCCCACCAGATATCAAACGATCCCATCGCGGTGTACGCTAAATCCAACGTCGCACTCCCCAAACTCCGGACACCATGGACCATTCCACCTTTTCCACTCCGACCCCCGATCTCAGCGGCCATGTTTACAAAGCTCTCGATTTTGCGGTGCATGTTGCCATCGGGGATATCACGGCGATCCTTTCCCCATTCACAGGAAAAGACACACTTGCTAGGTGCATTAGGGGGCATTGGTGGGATAGATGGGTTGCGGATAAGTGGAAGACGGCGCTTTTCATTGAGCCAGGCACCTCGGTTAATACATGACGAGAAAAGTTGGTCTTGGAAAGGAGCATAAATGACACCAATGACGGGTTTATGGTTAACGATAAAGCCGATTGAGACACAGAACATGGGGAAGATATGAGTGAAGTTAACCGTTCCTAGAGCTTATGGTCAGGGAGAAAATTGCAATAGGGAGTGAGAGATTTACCATCTAGTGGATCAATACACCATGTTGGTTGTTCATCTATGAGATAATCTCGAGACTGTCCTTTGGCGTATGTCTCCTCCCCTAGGAATCTTTGGTTGTCTGTAAGTGGTTTTGTTCAGCAATGGCCGGGAGGATTGACTGACTTGTGAGAAGGGTATTTCTCGTTAATTGCGGTCTTGATAAATGCTTCCACATCTGGTACGAGCATCGTCAGGCCGCTTGAAACGTTGTTATCTAGATAAGGTCGCAATAGAGCTTACCTTCATCTGTCTGAGTCACAATATCCACTGCATTTTCTTTTTCTTCCACCGACTGGCTCCCCTCACCCCCGATTCGCTTTTCAATGCTCTCCAGTAAGAGCTGACCTGCTTTACGGCCGAGGTCTACCGCAAAAGCATAGATCTCGTCCAGTTGCTCCTGGTCAAGCCCCATGACTGTCATCGTGCGGGGTCGATAACGATAAGTGCAAGGTTTTCAGATGGCTATCGTGGGCGCTGTGCTTCAAACTTCTTGGGTTGATTGTGACCTTCTAAACATGTACTACTGAAGCACAGATGAGGTGGACTATCCAAGATGAATGACTCCTCATGGACCGGTCGAGGTTTATGAGTGCAGGTTATCTCCAGCGACCGTGAGTAACCGATAAAATTGACTATCTACGGGCTCCACATTGCTTGTTTCCTCACGTGGGTGGCTATCTGGATGGGGGTACATGCATGAACCTACCAAGAAAATCTACCTACGTAGTAGGCAAATGAATATGCACTGATTGGCTATGATCTTCAGCATAAATTTGATATCTATTTTGTGTAAAACACATGTTATAGTGCCCGGGCCAAATTGCGAACAATGGAAGTGGGATCTTCAACGTCTACCAAACTTTGTTGAGCAGTGGACTCATGGTGCATACTATGGGCCAGTAGCTGCCTATCAATCATTCCTCGAGATATCTGAATCTGATCTACAATACCTTTCAACCGTCCATGAAGAAATTGGGCGCGTATGCCTGTCCAGCAGGCCTATGGTATGCCTCCAGCCCTATGTACACACCCACGCACAGTATGTGTAGGTATCCCGGATATCGGCAATTACTTGCATGCAATTTAATACGGCCATGGTTCTTCTCTGAATAGGAGTATCCAAGATTTCTGGGGAATATAAGATCCACACCCATGAGACACCTTTGTTTATATCTCAATACAATCTTCATCACTCCTGCACAACGACTGCAGCATAGCATAGCGTGTGCGCCGGCTTCCCGCGGGTGTTCGGCATGCCGGGAAAGCGTTCTCCCCATCTTACCGGAGTTTCCTTTTAGTCCAATGCGGAGAACCCTGGTTCCTTCCCCACCAAAGTTTTCTGGTTGCCACTTTCGATGTAATTACAAGTATACTCAGTTAATTAATTACGAGTATGTTGGTTTAGATCCCCATTGTGTGCCAGATTTATGAGAGAATAACGTGCATAGCCATACTTGCCTAGGGAAAGAATTTCCCCTATATCTCCGGGGGGATTTAGCTACTCCGTAATACTTACTAAAGTTGGGTGCAGATGGTTTACCCATGCGATAAGATGAGTATGAAAGTATAATAGTGAAACTAGAAACAGTTCTTCAAACAACAAAATTACTATTAGTTTCTATTCTTGCCTTACTCCACATCTGAAATACCACACTTCCTCGTTCAGCTATCAGTCTATCACGAAAAACGAAATCCATTCTCCTCAAAGTCTTCATATACCGATAATTCAGAATGGGAAAATCAATCCTCCTCATTAATGGCCCCAACCTTAACCTCCTGGGTACTCGTGAGCCTCATATCTACGGCTCAACCACTCTCGCAGATGTCGAAGCCTCAAGCAAAGCCCACGCTACTTCATTAGGAGCTACTCTTGAAACATTCCAATCCAATCACGAAGGCGCAATCGTTGATCGCATCCAAGCTGCTCGGGGTAATGTTGATGGAATCGTTATCAACCCTGGCGCCTACACGCATACCTCAGTGGCTATCCGGGACGCCTTGGTGGGGGTGGATATTCCTTTCATCGAGCTACATGTGAGTAACGTCCATGCAAGGGAGCCATGGAGACACCACAGCTACTTTAGCGATAAAGCCGCCGGAATAATTGTTGGGTTGGGAGTATATGGCTATAAGGTTGCGGTGGAACATGTGGCTGTGAATTTCAAGTCGAGGGAGGACAAGGCTGTACTTTAAGTGCCAGTTACAGATGCTCCATAGGAAAAATGTCTCAGACAAGTGTTGATGTATAGTGTAATGTGTAGATGTGTCATTGCAAGGGTTGTTCGATGTGAACATCGATTAGATCGTCCATTCATTTCTGTCACTGCACACCAATGACAAAATATATACGCTTTAATATATACAATCGAAGAATTAGAAGTAAGGGCGAAACGCTATGCATAAACTCTTCATAGCCTTTTGCTGGGTAGCTATCGCACTACAAGGACCAGCCCATGAGATGGTGCTTTGAATCAAATGCCACCAGCGGGGCATATCTAACAGGTGGGCAAGCCAGAACACCCACGGAGTCAAAATCTTCTGAACTTAACCTGAGGCCCACCCGGTGTTATCCAACATCAAGTTTGTGGCTCAATTACCAGTTGAGACTCCCGTGGTAGCACCACCCCCCGAAGGGTCGGAAATTGGCAATTGTTGTGTTTGGGCCAGGAGGAATGGTTCAACCTGACTGGAATAAGAATATAGTTCCGGAATTCCTGCATCTGGAACAAATCCTAAGTTCTGCATGAATTCTGGCTGATTGTCCGCTCTGCAGTCCGCATGTCAGCGACTTTGCAACTACAACGAGGATGAGAGCTACTCACTTTTCGGTACCATCCAACGATGCTAATTCATCAAACAATGCATCGAGATCGGGAGCAATCCGCGGTCGTTGGAGAGACCCATATCCGTCCATGTCAAGAAAGGAGCCAATGTTATTATTCTGTTCACTGTATGGTGTCTGATATTGTAAAGGCTGAAATGAACTCAAGTCTGGTAATGAAGCCGCTCCGTTTACCGGTCGTGTGGATGAAGATATTGAAGCGTGTTGCCTATGGGAAGTGGGCTCCCTGGGTTGAGAGGTTTGCTGTAACGTTTCCGTTACTCCTCGGTTGATATTAACCGATGAGGCAGGTGTTGGTAATGACAATGCTGCATTGTCCTCGGCATTTGATGCCGTTCGCATCCAGGAGTTCGAAAGAAGTGGATCAGCTGCACTAATATCTAGGTGTGTATTGTCTATTGCCCCAGCTCTCCTTGTCGCATTTCCTGAGATTGGCATTTCCGCAAGGTGGAAAGAATTCTGATCGGCCGAGGTTGGATTTGTCAGGCTTCGTTGTCGCTGAGTTACGGACATCGATGACACATTTGGTGTCATGGTTGCCATACGTAACCCCGACGTGTCTTTCTCCTGCACGAACCACACAGTCGCGAGATGTGAGACAAATGATCGCAATTTTTGCTTTAAGCCAGAATCGAGATCAAACAATAAAGGCAAATTGCGAGTTTCAATTTCCTGGGGCGTGCTAAGCGAAAGAACCGTACCAAAGGTAGGGAAAGTGGCAGAGAGACTGTAAGTCTCCATGTACATTTGAAGTAATAATAGTAATCTTTTCGAGCTTTCTGTCGCACGTCCCTGGTGTATCGCCTCGTGTACGCTGGCGTCGCTTTTCTGAATTGCGAATTGTAAACTCAGGGTAGCAATGACGCCTTCATACATCATCTCGAGTCCAAAGATGTGAGGTGAAGCTGGCTTCGCTGAGTTCGCTTGCACATCAACACGGTAACTCTTGGGAAGAGCCGAGATCCAGATTTGTAATTGGCGTTCCAGCACTTCTAGCTGTGAGGCAGAGCTAGTCATAGATTGCTTGGTACAGCACAGGTCGTTCAAAATACATATCAACGAGATAAGTCGGTTAAAAGTGCTCAGTGCATGGAGCGGCCCGCGATGGAAATTGCCTCGTGATGACTCAACCGGACGAAGGCCAGTTTGATCTTCCCAAGGATGCCATTCTTCCAAACCATCCTCATTAATTGGGCCAATATTCATCAGGTCGCCCTTGCGCAATGACGGGATTTGGTCGGTTTGCATTGCAACTATAGTCTCAAGCAAAAAGCAACCCAAAAAGACATGCTTCGCTCGCCCCGGGCTCTTTAGCCCATCTCCATTAATCAATTGGGTGCTTGGGGGGCGATCCAGCCTCAGACACTGTGAAATACGAACGGCCTGTCCCACAAGCACCCATGCAGCTGCCCACTCTTGTTGACCAAGTTTGATAAGTGACAAGATCAGCAATGCTTGAACATGGCCAATATCATAGGTACCTTCTTCTCCTGGGATTAGGCTTTTGGCTGTTATGTACAGCTGTTTAGGATTTGGTCGGTCGCTAGAAGCTTGCGGCATTTGACGAGTCGTGGTAATTGAAGCCTCCTGAATAGAGGCAAGAGCTAGAACTGCCCATAGTGCTGCGTGATTGCCAGAGCCAGCAGACGTAGCCGAAACAGGGGTGTCATCCTCCGAGTGGCGAAATGCAGTCCGAAGTATATCGTGCTTTTCGAGTATTGGAAACCAACACTGTGTATATGTAAAGTATAGGTCAATCAATGCCCAAGCATTGGAGGGGAGGCGAGGCGGATATCTCGATGTACTCTCAGAGGAATAGAGGATGGAGTGAGGCAGCGATGGTGGTTGAGTGACTAGTATTCTGGGGTCTTCTGTCGCGTCATTCGGGGAGAATGTTTGAGTGCCGGAGTCTCGGGTATTGCGTGTCGGATGGCTTTTAGCGGATGATCCAATTGTAGGTGTTTTAATGGGTGATGGCCCTGCAGCCAATGAACTCTCCCTTCCATCTCCTAGCCCTTCAGGAATATACCACTCGAGGGTATCGGAAGATAATACACTACTGCCTTCGGCATCCTGAGGAGAATCACTGTCTCCAGGGGCTCGTAGCTCTTTATCTTGCTCATCCTCTGGCTGCTCTAATAAGGTCAACATCCGCTCGACATCTCTAAGCACAGCACTATTCTTCCACGAGAAGAGAAGTGTGTCGGATCCCTCAGCCTCTTTGCCCATTGTAGACAAATGACTTGGCATATTGGCTGCCTTTAACAAGGCGCGAACCACATCCTCACTACCCTTTATTTTGCAGAACACGAGACCCCATAGCAACTCCAGCGTGCGAATGTACCCGGTTGGTAAGCCCCTCTTTTTGGGATTGGCCTTGTAGGTGCAGGGCCTGGACAGCGAAGCGCAGGTTGAACATACTGGTTGGACCCCGTCGCATTTATCCTTTTTCGACCGACAGCTGTCGCAGGCACGCGAGACCCGCTGTCTCTTGGGATTAGAGGTATGCTCATCTGCAGTATTCGATCTATTATCGTCGTCGGCATCAATCAGTCGTCGTTTAGCTTTGCTGCTCCCGGAAGCTTGGCGCATGTCGCTGCTCATGATCGTCTAAATAGCAGTGCACTAGATTGTTCTGGACGCATGTCCATCGTCAGATGTTGCAACCGAGATGTATCATTTGCCGGCAGATGACTTTGCAGGAATTGAACTTCAATTCACCCCACCACACAGGGCAATGGGAACACAAGGAATATGAGCTAGTCCGTGCTGTCAGGCGAGACTAGATCGCTTAGTCCAACTAGAACTGGAATCTGTGCGTAACCAATCCGAATTTGGTGGTGATAGCAAAAATTGAGATATTGACAGAATGAAAAAGCGGAGAAAGGAAAAACGAGTGTATGCCGGTGGAAGTTGGGGAAAGCGGCCCTATTGCTTACCCGCGGCCTAGTGTCAATACAGAGTACGGAGCAAGCGATGACCTCCCCCGAATCAAAGTAGACTGATTGAAAACACTTGGGAACCATGGCACTAGTAATCTAATCTTCTCCACTTCGGCTTCGACTCATGATCACTAAATGGACTTAGCGAGCAGGACCCAGTAAGTACCCATTTCACTCGGTCAATGTTGAAGATCTTTTGCTAATCGATAATGAAAGAATTCCAAAACAGCAAGTCAATGCTTGCAGGAGAGTGGTGTGATCATACCAAGTTGTAAGTAAGACTCAGTATTATGTCGTATCTCAAGACTGTTTTTCGGGAATGTCGCCCGAGTGGGTTACTCCCCGCGGGGTAGTAATTGCCACCTAGAATGATTCTAGACGATACGGTATTTTAAATCCTGTGGTGGTAATTTTCACGGCTGAGCATTTGTCCGCAAACTCCAATGGATCCAAATCTCCGAGGCCCTAAGGCTTCCCCAAACCAAACCAACTTTGTCGCTTCCCCACGATTAGGTCCCCTTAGCTCTTCCTCCACCTCCACAACCACCATCGTACATCGATTGATTTTTCTTGGTCGGGAGGCAGTCGCCCAACGCCGCGTTGAACCCTGACCGAGTCACTCAGGCTGTCACCCCGATTATTCTAGTTTTCTACAGTGAATTCTCCCTAACGAGCACTTGGTTTCTACATTTTCGCCATCAAGTCGTACGTCTATTCCTTGATCAATGTCTCCATCTCACTACCCACGCCGCACATAAGCCAGGAATGCCCCTATTCGCCGAATACATAGGCGCTCCTACTTCAGTGTGACAATGTCTATACTCGTGAGGCCGCCAAAACGTAAACTATCCGAAATCGAAGGGCTTGAGGAAAGGAATAGGCTATCATACAATGGACGCTACCCAAATGCTACCCCCAGTGCACATCTGTCATTGGAACTGGATTCTGGAAAAGATGCTAGGCATCCGATCATCACCGCCTCCCCTCTGGCAGAGCCTGCGGAGATTACTAGAGAGTCTTCTTCGCGTGGGTTTAACTCCAGTAGGGCGTCACCTGTATCCTTCGACAGTCCCCTTCAGGTACAGAGGACATTTGCACCAAATGTTTCCATTGTACTAGTTGGAATACGTGGCACGGGCAAGTCCAGTCTTGCGGTCATCTTGGCCGCAACTTCCGGAAGACGATTGATTGATGCCGATCGCCATTTCCAGCAAGTGACAGGACGTTCACGTGCCGCTTTCAAGAAAGAACATGGAATTATCGAGTATCGTCAACAGGAAGCTAGAGTTATGGAATCTATGCTATCAGAACATAAAGAAGGTTGGGTCATCGCGTGCGGGCCAGGTTCCATGGAGCGCAGTGGGCAAATGCTCCTCAGGGAATATGCAAAAACGCATCCTGTCATCCATATCATTCGAGATCCGGAAAGTATTCAAGCATATCTACAAGCATGGGACACAGATAAAGTTCGCCGTTTTCTCGAGCTTTCTGGTCCTATCTATCGCGCATGTTCAAACCTTGAGTTCTTCAATGTCTCGGAAACCGGCCATGGAGATCTCACGCTAGGGAAAAACGGTCATCACCATTCACAGCTTGAGCTTGAAGTAGATCAGCGCTCCCAAACATTCACGCCATTTCTGACTCTTAAACGGTTGCAACGTGATTTTGTTCGTTTCATTGCTTTCGCCACTGGAAATGCTACCGATCTGAGTAACCAACATGCATCGTTCCCACTCTCTACGCAACCAGTCGAAACGCGGATCTTTACTTACGCTGTGTCTGTACCGATATCCACTCTTTTTACAAGGAATCTCAATATTGAGGATTTGGAATCAACCGCAGATGCTTTCGAACTAAAGGTCGATGTGACAGAGATTCCTTCCTCTCGTTTAGGGCTCGAGTCTACCCTTTCGGATAGGATTAGTCAAACTATGGCCACCATTCGGCGGAACATTGTTGTCCCTCTGATATACCATGTTGAAAGCGATGTAAGCCTGGTTGGCTCAACAACACCGCATAATGAGCCGTTACACCGCTCTAGTGCCGCGTATCTAAATTTGATGCACCATGGTTTACGGTTGGCTCCTGATTTCATAACGGTTGACCTATCTTACGATGACGGTGTATTATCCCAAATTATCGCTTCGAAAGGCTCAAGCAAGGTTATTGGGCATTTTGCTTCTATCCAACCCGCTGACCAAGGCTGGGACGGTCCTGTCTACCTAGAGCTGTACGAACGTGCCAAACGACTCAGATGCGATATAGTTCGATTGACACAGCCGGCATCATCAATGGACGATAACCACGCTGTCCAGCGCTTCCGTCATCGTATCCAAGGTCTCCCTGGCCCGCAGTTGCCTCTCATAGCCTATAATTCAGGCTCACTAGGTCGGCTGTCTTGCTGTTTTAACCCGATATTGACACCCGTAAATAATGAAGCCCTGTTGTCTGAGACTCAAGCGAAGAACCTGCCTTGCATCACGTTACGTGAAGCACAAGAAGCGCTCTATGCCTCCTTCGCTCTGGACCCGATGCAGTTCTTCGTTTTCGGTGCCAATGTAACGTACAGTTTGTCTCCCGCTATGCACAACGCGGCGTATAAGGCATGCGGGATGCCACACGTTTATAGTCTTCACCAGTCACCATCTCTGCGAGGCCTCAATGAGTTAGTGGCAAACCCGAACTTTGGTGGAACCAGTGTCAGTCTGCCTTACAAGACAGAAAGCATCCCGCTCCTTCATTCAATGTCACCTCATGCCCGGGCAATCGGAGCAGTTAATACCCTGATACCAATCCGGGATCTGGAGAATCCCGCTCTTGTTTCCAAAGGGTCCTCCTTGTATTTGGAGAAAAGCCGGGCAGGACCGATAAAGGGCTTACATGGAGACAACACTGATTGGATTGGCATCTGCAATTGCCTTCGACGGGGACTTTCGCCTGCCAATGCGATTCGTCCGTCATCTACTGGGCTGGTTATTGGCTCAGGCGGTATGGCTCGTGCTGCCGTATACTCTATGATCCACTTGGGTGTGCAGAACATATTCGTATGGAACCGTACCTTTGCCAATGCCGAGAAGTTAGCATACCATTACAATCGACAAAATCTCCCCACGCACAACAACAATGCGCCAACAACTCGCTCGACAGTTCATACTCTACGCTCGCTACAAGATAGTTGGCCTGCTAACTATAACCCACCAACCGTGATATGTTCGTGCATACCAGCGCACAGCATCGGGGGTCAGCCGGCCCCCAACTTTGAAATACCCTCTCAGTGGCTTGGAAGCCCTACTGGTGGTGTTGTGGTCGAGGTAAGCTATTTCCTTATTCAAAATATATGCAAAATTTGCCTGGGCAGACTGTTAATTGTTATCTAGCTCGCTTATAAACCACTCGATACCCCGCTGGTGAAACAAATGCGAGCTCTTTCTCACCGCGGCTGGGTTGCGTTGGACGGCCTTGACGTCCTTCCAGAACAAGGATTCGCACAATTCGAGCTATTCACGGGTCGCCGGGCCCCTCGGCGCCTAATGCGGACTATTGTACTCCAAGAATATAAGGCGGAAGAGGGACAAGATGATCAGAATGCAATTCAAAGCAGGCTTGAGAGCTTGGACGGACAGCTACCTGAGACCAACCTGGTTAAATTGGGTTCCGATGTCAGATTACTGGGTCTGTGGGGACTAGACAGTGCCCCACGCCCAAGTTAAAAAAAAACGGTCATGTTGCCAGTTCCACGCCGTCGTCAGCCGCCTCCGTTTGCGGCCACTTTCCAATGTTCCTGAAGAACAGAGTCGGATACTAGTTGCGGTTCTTGTGACAACCTTGGAAAGGGCAAACTCTTCTCCAAATGCAGCTGCGCAAAAATACGTCCTATAAAAAGGGCGCAAGGGTTTTGATCCAGCAACATCTACCACCACTCTGTATGGAGCGAAGGATGTCAGGCTCCATAAGGCTAGTCCTCTGGGCTCGTGCTTGGGAGGCCTAATGCATCCTTCGGAACGCTGTTGGGAGCCTTTTTGGCCAACAGAGCCTCTCAGTGATATATAGGTAACAATCTGAAAATAGAAATGGAAAAAGGCCAATCCGAAATTCGAATGCATTATCACTATTATTAGACTTAATAAGAAAAGGTAAACTGTAAAGCGATACGACAAGTATCGGTCAGGTTTCTAAACTATCCATAGCCGAGACCGAGATACCCAACTAGAATCTAAACTGGACGTATTATTAGCAAGAAAGACACGTCTTTTCAACAACCCTGGTCTTTCTTCGCCTCTTTCCTTTTCTCCTCCCCATCAGACACCAGGTGGAAGTTACCACAGTTGATCCTTTTGTTGTCAGGCAGGTGCACAACGACCGAGCGATTGCCGAAAAAGGCGACAGTATCTTTCACATTCGAAAGGAAGAAGTCCCTATACAAGACCTCGAAGTTGCCATCAGCCGTCCACACAGGTCCATGTTTTCCGCTTATGTCCCCGACTTGGCATGTCTCAGGCACGGTGGTATTGCAAGGAGGCTGATCACCGCGCATGTAAGGGTCTAGGTGTCCACCTGTGGCATAGCAGTTGCCATCTTCCGGCACCGGCTTGTCGTGAATGTGATAGTCTGCATTTAGCACGCGTCAGTCTTATTGTTAGTGAATCCAAAGCTAGTATATACGAACTTAAAAATGTATCTTTCGGAACTCCAGTAAGAACGACACGAAAGTGGATTCCAATTCCATCCTCAGCACCACGGGCAGTATATGTTCCTCGAACAGTGCTGTTGTCCTTGTCCTGGAAAACAGCTTCGTACACAGTTTGAGGTTGGTTGTCTTTGATGACAGGGGCCTCAATGGCAACTGCGGATGAAAGGAAAAGGGCAAGGGTTGCGCCTGCGGCGAGGGATTTGGACCACATTTTGTTCGAAATGTGACAAAGGCAGAGTACACCTGTTTCTTCGGAAAATGGGGCAGGGCTTTTTAATGTATGTCAAGCTGGAGATTGCCAGGAGGCTGTGGGAAGGGATGAAGGATTAATATTAAAGGCAAACGAGTGTAACAAACAATGTTCGGGATACGAGACAGCGCCCCGGCCGATCTGAATCTTATACAGGACAAGGCTGTGCTTCTTTGGGCGGCTAACAGAGTAACGTAAGAGCGCTCGTGTTGCCATTAAACAACCAAGGAAGGCTCTTTCCTCAGACAACGCATCCGTAGTTCATTCTCAAATCTGTGTCATGATTCCTTTATAATTGGTCATCGGAGGAAGGGCCATCCCTTGCCGCCGTGCATTCTTCTTATTCCGGACATTTCATGTCGTTACACCAGGAGGTCTCCTTTCCACAATAATTTCATTCCGTTTCCGCTGATCCACGTGAGCGTCAGCAGTCACCTGTCAGTCACCTGTCAAACAGGTGACTCCCGTTGTTGGTTCGAGTTCCATCCTTTAGGTCCTTCGCTGTCAAAGGTGGTTCTTTATGCAATCGAACTGCCGTCAAAGCTGTCAGCATTACACCCAACGAACAACCAACAAAAACCGCGGGACGAGCCAGACAATGCCATCTCTCTGTGGCTTGCATTAGCACATCAATAACACTCAATCATTCTTTGCCATGTACTGAGGCCCCCACTTCAACGGCTGCGACAAGTAGAAACCTTGAAGGCGGTTACAGTCGCCTAATCTGGCAGGCAACGAAACGCAACGAAACCCCAGTCAAGAACTACTGAAAGGGGGAATTCATGCGATTCCCAAACTGCGAATGATTCAGCTTTTCTACCTCCTGGACCACTTTCGGCAAACCTACCATTGGCCCCTCTCGGCTCCCTTTGTTCCGGGGTAGTTCTTCATACCCCACACCTTATCGTCCCTCCGGAATTCTGCCGACTTTGGCTCTGTGATTCTATCGGACTTCGCTCCAGCTATGCAAATCACCCTCGGAGAAAGCGCAGATCGTCCTATCTCGGTCCAGTTTCCCTCGAATCCTGCAGCGATGCTGTATAAAGAGGACCTTCTGTCCAGGCTTCTGCCAGGATCACGTCGAAGAAACACGATTCCATCAGACCCTTATATTACCTGAACCCGAAGAGTCTTTCGTTCTTTAGAGCGGAGAGTTTGCGGTTGTGGAGCCGATTCTAGTTTCACAATGTCTCTTGCTCAAAATCATTACGTTATCAAGCTCCCTGTGACGCCTTCGAGGACTAGATCCCTAGAACCTCGTGCAATTGCCCAACAATGGATCGCGAATCTAGAAGTTCTCCTTAAACGTGGAGACTTTTCGCAGCTTCCAGAGCTCTTCCACCAGGAGTCCTGGTGGAGAGACATGCTAGCCTTGGATTGGGACCTTCGCACGATTCAAAACTGCGGCAACATTGAAGACTACATTCGCCGTACTCAACCAAATTCTCAGCTTTCGACCTTCCGTCTGCAGCATGAGGGCAAGTTCCAGCCCACATTCGACAGGCCAGTGGAAGGCTTAAGTTGGATATCTTCCATGTTCTTTTTTGAGACCCGTGTCGGACGCGGAGCCGGCGTCCTCCGTCTCACCCAAAACGACGCCGGAGCATGGAAAGCATACTCAATCTACACTTCACTACAGGAATTTAAAGATTTCGAAGAGCCTCTCGGGTCAAAAAGAACAGAAGGAACCATCGAAACAATGCCGGGAGGTCTCAGTCAAGGGAACTGGCTAGAAAGACGTCAGCGACAACAAGAGTTCATGGATGAAGAGCCGACTACACTTGTTGTTGGCGCTGGTATGTATATTCATTTATACCTAACCTTTAGTAGGGATGTAGCTGACATATTGCTATAGGTCAAGCTGGTCTTAATATGGGTGCCCGACTTCAATCCCTCGGTGTATCATGCCTGATAGTCGACCGGAATGAGAGGATAGGCGACAATTGGAGAAAGCGCTACAGGGTAAGCCCCGATTTCGGCAAAGCTACGTGGTGTGAGTACTCTGCTAACAACGTCTTACCCCAGACTCTAGTAACCCACGATCCGGCGGAGTTTACTCACATGGCGTACCTTCCTTTCCCAAAGAACTGGCCGCAATTCACCCCGAAAGACAAGCTCGGCGACTGGTTCGAAGCATATGCTAGCATCATGGAATTGAATGTGTGGCTCCGGACCAGCGTCAAATCCGCGGTATATAATGACGCAAAAGCACAATGGACAGTGGTTGTAACCCGGGGTGATGGGTCCGAGCGAACCCTCCATCCACGCCATCTTATCTGGTGCACCGGTCACTCTGGCGAACCAAAGGTCCCGACTTTCCCAGGGCAATCCCAGTTCAAGGGGCAGGTATACCACGGTAGCCAACACGATGACGCATCCAAGCATGACGTTAGAGGGAAGAAGGTTGTCGTCGTCGGTACCGGGAACAGCGGGCACGACATTGCTCAAAACTTCTACGAGAACGGTGCACAGGTAACCATGCTCCAAAGAAGTGGGACATACGTCATAACAGCAGAGAAGGGTGTCTTCATGATGCACGAAGGCCTCCATGAGGACAACGGGTACGAATCCCCTCAGAAGCTAGAAGGATCATCGCACTAACATAGTGAATCCCAACAGACCACCGACAGAAGAAGCCGACATCATGTCAGAAAGCTTACCATACCCAGTCCAATTCGCACTCGCCGTCCACTTCACAAAGAGAGCATACGCTGCAGAAAGAGACATACTGGAGGGCCTCCAAAAAGCAGGTTTCGAGCTCGACTTCGGCGTAGACGGCGCCGGCATCTCCCGCGCATATATGACCCGAGGCGGAGGCTACTACATTGACGTCGGATGCAGCCCGCTCATCGCGGACGGCAAGATCAAAGTCAAGCGTAGTCCCGATGGAATCACCGGTTTCAATGAGAGCAGTCTGATCCTGAAAGATGGCAGCGCTCTTGAAACAGACATCGTCGTCCTTGCCACCGGATACGATAACATGCGGACCACCGTCCGCAAAATCCTAGGTGATACAGTCGCAGACCGGTGCAAGGATGTTTGGGATCTTGATGAGGAAGGAGAGATCAATGCGGTACGTTGTGTTGTTCATCTTTCGCTTATGCTTGCCCGTTCCCTCCCATCCTCTCAGTATACAAACTATCAACAAATTTTGCAATACTAACAGTAATACAGATGTGGCGACCCAGCGGCCACCCCGGCTTCTGGTTCCATGGAGGAAACCTAGCCCTATGCCGAATCTATTCTAAATTCCTGTCTCTGCAGATCAAGGCTATAGAAGCGGGCTTGGTATCCCAGGGACAGGACCAAGCTCATTCGAAATTGTAGAATGGGATGCTTTAGTGGCGTAGATCTAGACGTTAAGAGATATGCTAGAGTAATGGGATATGACATTTTCAATTTTTAATATACTACCATCAGAATCCACCCAGGGGATTATAATTGACTCCCGTGAGATGCATAATGTACGGATAGAAAACCACATGGCACACATCTATATTGAAAAGGACACATCTAAATCTAGGCCCAGAGGTACGGATACAGATCTCCATCTTCAAAGCCAATTCATGCAAGTTCATTCATATACAGGTATAGATAAATACCTAAGCAATCAAACGCCCCTTTTCGCCCACAAAACCAGATACGTCACACATATACACAAGATCGTTGAAAAACATAAAGCCACATATATCTTATCTTGAATCATTAAAGAAGCCAAAGCCAAAGCCAAAGTGCAATTATCAAGGTACATGCACTACTCGCCTTCCTTGGCACCGTCGTCGATGATCATTTCCACATCCTTGACAGGGTGGAGAAGCATGGGAGGAAGACACATTCTACCTTCACCGGCTAGCTCAGCTAGCTCGCCGCCGTCGTTGTCGACCTTGTAGCCCAGCCAGCGTCTCCAGAGGTTCGGTGAGAATCCGGCCGAGTAGAACCACGTAGTACCCCTGAAGTTGTGCTCGCGGTCTCCGAAAATGGATGTTCTGGCACCGCCCGATGCGCCGTTGCGGCCTGCATTAAACACAGACTCGAGGTATTTAGTCGGCCATCTCCGGTCGATATAGACGGAATGGGGCACGTAGACTGCCTTGAACCCGTGGTGTAAGGCGGTGGTGGCGGGCCACATCTCGGAAAACATACTGTGGCGTTTGTGAACCATCTCCTGGTGCATGGTGTGGAGCAGTTTGCGCGAGAGTCTGGACGCGGTGATAATAGCCGCACGACGCGGGGGCATACCGTTTTCTTTGTTGTATCCTGTCACGTCGTCGCGAAGGAGCCAACTGGTTCCTTCGGGGTCGTAGAGAGGGTTGAAAACGATCAAGTCCGCTTCCTCGTCGACCCCCCAATCGTACCGATCCTTGTCCATCGTGGTCGGCGGGATCCCTTCTCCCTCAACTTCAAGGATATCGCGTTCGTCAGGCCGCTCCGGACCCCAGACAGCTTTATCTCCCTGCTGATGGAGACGAGCTTTATCCCCTGAGGACTGGTCTTGCCCGGGTCGGGGCGCACTCCATAAGTTGTTAGGGCTGTTGGTGCCAATCTCAGTCTGCACGCGTACCATGTGTTTGAAATCTTCCCAGGTTCCATGGACATCGGGAACAAAAAAGCGAGCATTCCTTTCCCACAACTCCTTCCGTGGCTGCGCCCGCGCCCAGCTCGCAACTTTGTCGAACAGATGGTACCAGTGACCAGTGTAGCGCGCATCCATCTCCCAGTTCCAATAGTAGTCATATTCCGGATGCTGCTGCGCAAAATACTGCGTGGGCATGTGGGTGCTGCGGTATACGCCATGAATGGGCAGCCCCCGGGTCCATGTTTCTTCCAGTCCGGGATACAGAAGGGACATCTGTCGCTCTGACCAAAGAGTACCCATGCCACGGAATTCTTCTGGCAGGGCATCCTTTAGCACCCGCTCATACGTCTCATCATCGGACCAGATTTGGAGATTCTCATCCTTGACATGCACTAAAAAGTGAATCGTGTACTCGCCACCAGAAAGCAGAGAGAGCTCGGAGATCAACGATCGCAGATACAATATATCCTCGGGAGTATAATGAAAGTCGTGCCAGGTCCGTATAATAACCGCTGTTCTAGCCAAACGCCCTGTCCCCGCTTGAGGCGGCTCAGGATCGACAGGAACAGCCTCAAGAGGTTTGTCATTTAAGTCACGAACACCAATTGGCATGGACAGGAAACGATTCGAACGCGGTTGTGGGAGGTCTTTGAAGCGATGACCATTTGCTACCAGGCATCGATTCTGAGCGGTAGCCCAGTCGACTTTGCGAAAGTCCACTGGTGGATATTCATCCCAGACATGTTCCGCGCCTTCTCGGTGGCCCTCCAAGCCAGCACCAATGCCACCTTTCCTGACACTGTATCCCAGCCCATAAGGACCTAAGCGGCCAAAGCGATCAAAGCAGACATCATCCTGAATGCCTATCTCTTCATTTGAGCCCATGACTGCTGCTGGAAACCCACGAGGCACACCAGGATAGTGATGAACCAGAGGAATGCGCATTGTTTCTTTTTCGTCTAAGAAGCATTCCCGTTTCTCGCCATATTTTGCAATGTATTCCGGTGAGGTGTAGTTGGGGTAGGGATCGAAAGCTAAACTAGAAACGGGCAGAGCCTCATCCCGAGCTTGGAGGCCTGTTACATTCGCTTCGGCATCACCTCCCAATCCCATCACATCTGGGTTGTCACCCGGGTATTCAGGCACCTGGCCTTTTCGCGGCACCAGGGACCGCAGCCCACCATGATACCGCTTTAGAAAAGGGAAACTCTCCCACTGGGGCGGTTTTGGCGTTGTCTTTGGGATTTCGAGGGGGACCTGGGTAACGGAGGATCTGATTGTGAATCGAAAGAGGGTAAGGATGAAGAGTACGAGCGCGATAAACAACCCAAAGCAAAGTCGTCTCATGATCCGATTGGGCACGCGATAGAACCCTGTCACGGGCCGGGGACGGCGGCGTGCGGGACCGTCGAGCATGGGTTGATAGGAAGCAGCGGAGGAGGTCACAGAGTCGTCACCACTATCTGAGTCGAACGAGCTGTGGCTATGTTGTCGGTGGTGTTTATGCCGGAAGGGTTGTTTTTCGACATCTATCACCGCGTCTCGGCTGTTGTAGGCGGAGGCATGCCTCCTCGTCTTACCCGTCATGATTGAGAGGGATCGGTGGACATCGGACGGAATGCTGAATACGTCACCGTGCGGTAGGTCGAATGGGCAGTGTGGGACGGCGTTGACGTCTCACTGGAATGAGAGAGAGTCTATATGCCTCGGATCGAACTATACGTCGAGAATAAGCATTGAGAGAAGCATGAAGAAGAGACGATTTAGGTTGCCGCTCCAGGTACATACATACCTCCTGTGATCGAAACCTAGAGATCAGTATGCGACCCTGTTTTGCGCATTGATCAGTGGCGTTCAAATGGTTGGACTGCCGCAACGGATGCGGGGAAGGAATGGAAGAGTCCTGGCGGTTCGACCGTCGGCGGTGACCAAGTCGAGGGATGTCAGTCGATCGATGCGCATCAAAGTTGGGATAGAAAAACAAAACAGCGACCCCAGCAACTACTAGTACTACTAATAGTAGTATTGCAATCCAATCGGCGTTGCCCAAGGGATATCCCACGCTTACGCACGCTAATGCGGGCCAGACCGGCTTGGCAGCTGTGAACCGATGGAAAGAATCGAGTCAGGTACGTCCAGTACGGCTAGGAGTAGTACAACCATGGGGATGAAGGCTGCAAGGATGAAGAACTGGCGAGAGAGTCGACAGTTTCCTCCCTCGCGACTTTTTAAGTATCCCTGCTGGTCGATGCTGCTTCCGGAAGGCGTTTTTGCCCCGTGGCTCAATCCGGATTAGCAAGGGGGTTCCTCAACTGGATGGCACTATTCCCTTTTCATCCAGGCATGGCTGCTACGTACCTGGACTTGGAAGGGGCACAAAGAGACAGACAGCATCTTCCCTCTTGGTCGACTCCTTTCGGCCATGTCTCCGAAGCAGCTGCGACATTGGGGAGAGACATGAGATCGCAACGGTGGAAGTATCTCATTTCGTACCTCAATTTCCTCTACTTTTGACAAGTAAACCAGTCAAGGTCATCTGTGGCGGTTCTGCTTCGGTATCATAAACCCCATAGTGAGTGCTACGTACTATACCTACCGTTAGACACACTAAGTTATACTCATGACAGGGGCGACCAAAGACTCAAAGCACAGAAGGTGTACTACTTTCCTGCAGACACCCGCCCGCCGTAACTTCGGGCGAAGAAAGCGTGTAACCAAGGACAGTAGCACGTACGTCGCTACGAGTCGGGGTCACGGTATTAATACTTCCCTGGTCACTTAGAAGAGTTGGGGTATGACGAAAATAGATAGATATACATCACCAATCCTGGTACTCCAGCCAACGTAGTGTTACAACAGAATCCGACGGGATATCACAAACATCTGTCGGCTCAAGTCGAGCGCCGTTGCTTGACCGACTTATAGCCCGAACGGACGCCTTCTCGATTCTCAATATGACCTGCAAATAACGTCGGCAGCTTCAGACCTCTGAGCGTCTACCACCCAATTATCAAAGTGAATCTCATTGAAAGCGAGCATTTTTCAGCTGTCGATAGATCGCCAAGCCATGAGGTATTGTTTTACAGGAATGACACGTATTTACACCCTATGGGCTTCGTCCAAATGTCACACGCGGGGGTCAAAGCTAGGCTTGACTGGTCGGTGAAGATCGATACTTGAGTTCTGTGTAGTCTAATAGGGGGGAATGTGCCGCCGAGTTGCCTCGTATGCAAGATAGCAGGGCGCCTAACGATCAATCGCAGTCGAAACGTAAAAGGCGTCGCTGAAGGGGAGAAACCAGTCCGCAAGGGATTCCCAGCGATAGCGAAAAAAAAAAAAGAAAAAAGAGAGGAAGCCACTGTCTTGTAAGCAGTAGTATAGTATCATCATATAGAGCTACAGAGAAGGCCATGAGCAGATGATCCGCAGCCTTTAAATGGGGAAGAAAACTTGGAGGTCGCTTACCATTTCCGGGCATGCGCTAGGAGTGGTACTTCCCTACTCTATGACGCCGTTAAGAGGGCCCACATCTCGCTCAGTCCCCACAGTAGCTTGCAACAAGTCTCGACCAAAGCCATATCGACTTGCTGAGCGTGACGAGTCAATTAGCATGCCGTTTAGCGGTCATGTGGTTATCACCAATCCTGCTGACATCAGACTGACGGAATCCTATTGGATACAACTACAATACCTTTCGAAGAGCTCCAGGTCACCCAAAGGTTGACCTCTATAGTAGAACGGTATATAAGGGATGTCCATGTCGGGGGGATTGTCCACGTTTCATGCTTCACCGATATCCTTGGAAATGTCACGGCCGGCATGATCGGGCCGGTTGTTGATTTATTTAGAAACAAAAGTCGTGGCACGTGTGACCTGAACAACGAACACATACGCAGGAGGAAAACCAGCTTTCGAGTCCAGGGTTAGTTATTGTTCTACTTCACTGCTACACTGCATCGCCGATCCCCAATACCACTACTACTACTCACCCAACAACTAGGATAGACAGCCAAAGCAAACATGGTATGTACCTTTCCCTGCGAGACCCATCCCCCAGTGTATACAGCCCTCTCCTAGTGAATGCCAAAACCAAACTAAGATCTCCAGGCAAATGGTTTCTCCCCCCTAGCAATTCCAACCCCAGTGGGAGCCACTGCCAAATTCAACCTCCCTCTAGATATCCTCCTCCCACTCCTCCTCTTCCCAACCATCTTTCTAGCCCATCACATCCGAAAAGACTACCATGCCTACCTAGCTCTAGGCCCTGGAGGAGTACCCTCAACCCCAGCAGGGTACCTCCAGATCTGCATCCTGCGGCCCTTCGCCGTCCGAAACCCCCTGGCACCACCTTCCCTCCCATGCACTCTCCTCCCCCAAGAAGGCTATCTCAAAAGCCGCAATCTCCCAGACCGCACCGGGCCACGTCCTAAAGTAGTCGGCATCGTACCGCACCGACAAACGACCCAGAGGGCGAGTGCAGAAATGTACGCAGCGCTGACGAAGGAAATTCACGGCCTCGTCAATGCTCACCCCTCCGTACTTTACACAGGGACATCATGCTTCGAGAAGCATAGTACAGGAATCTTCTGTAGGCTTGGCCCGGCTGCGTTGTCACGTCAAGAGCAGCAGCAGCAACGGAAGCGACTCACCTGTAACGGGGAGGTCTGCCATGCGCATCCGATTGACGGGAGCTTGCATCTCACGCTACACCCGGTGGATGTGCGGCTTGTGCTGGAGAAAGGTTGGGGGGAAAGACACCCGATTGCTCGAGAGGATTGGTGGTGGTGGAGGCGCTCCGTGCCGTCCGGGTTTGTCCTGATCTATGCTCCGAGGACTGAAGAAGAGCGGAGATGTGTAGTGGAAATCATTCGCGCGGCGGCATGGTGGGTGCGAGGGGAAGCATTGTCTAGATATTTGCCAGAGTAACGTATGCTTATCTGGGGAGATGGAGCTATGAGAATGATTATAGCCAGGAACTTTCACGTGCAAGCGTTTGCTTTGTTTGTTTGAGCAGCATTGGCGGTGTAGATGAACAGACATCGGTCTTGTCGAGGTCGGTTGAAAGGGATCAGTACTAGATAGATGCAGTTGAAGGATAACAAGAGCCTACAGGCCACAAAATCTACATTTTCAGTTAAACAGATAAAATGCGCCGACATACATATGACGTCTGGAGCGTAAACCCGTTCTCCGTGATCATGAACATCAAGTCTTGACTGTAAGAGAACACAAGGAGACCAAAAAAGAAATGAAAGATATGAGGTTTCAGGGCACAAAAGGAGTATTTCGTTAGGATCGACGCCGGGATGAAAGAGAACAATAAAAGCTAAATAGCATAGAAGAATGAAGAGCCGTTAGAGAACATACAAGCACCACCAAGTAGCATATCCCATCCCTACGCGAGGTGTCTTTTCCGGTTCGGCCCCCATCCATCATCCCCAACTCCCAGTCACACATCCAGGTATTCTTCCGCTCATCGCATTATAACAATTTAATCACGGTTCGTTTTCCGCAAAGCATCGGCGAGCCACTCGAGACCCTCGTACAGACCGTCACCGGTGGTAGCGCAGGTAGATTGGATGTACTACACGTATAGACATTAGAAGTTGATCCAACTTGTGGGGGTCTAGGGGACCGAGGCAGACTTACCCAAGGACGACGAGTGAGACTTTGCAGACCAAGCTGCTGGGTGATCTCGGCGGGGCTCATGGCATTCTAGAGAGAAACAGTGTTAATATCCGCGCCCAACTAATGTCCAGTAGAATCAAAGTAATATCATACCGGCAAATCTTGCTTGTTAGCGAAAACAAGGAGAAGAGCATCACGGAGTTCATCCTCGTTCAACATGCGCTGCAACTCTTCCCGGGCCTCGACAATACGATCGCGATCGTTGCTATCGACGACGAAGATAATACCCTGAGTGTTTTGGAAGTAGTGTCTCCAGAGAGGACGGATCTTGTCCTGACCACCGACATCCCACACGGTAAACTGAATGTTCTTGTATTCGACAGTCTCGACGTTGAAACCTTCACGACGGGTGGCAGCATGTCAGCAATCCCATCCTACCATACACCCTGCGCGGCGACAAGGCACCAAGCCAACTGGTGGAGAACGGCCCCGGAGGAGAAGGGGAGGGTGACTGACCGATTGTGGGGATGGTGGTGACGATTTCACCCAACTTCAGCTTATACAGGATGGTGGTCTTTCCGGCTGCGTCAAGACCGACCATCAGAATTCGCATCTCCTTTCTGCCCCATAGGCGGTCGAACAACTTGGAGAAGGTGAGACCCATGATGGCGGTGGCGAAAAGGGATTCTCAAAGGTCTAGGAATAATGCGATGTTAGATGGAGTGAAACCAGTTACGCTGCAAGTGAAATAGATGTCGCTCGGTCGTCTGAGAATTAAACCAGAGGAAATCGGTAGAAATAGGGTTGAAAACTTGGAATCAGAAGACGGCAAATGGGGAGATGTGTTGAACGAGGGGCGTGATCACGTCTCGGAATGCACAGTGGCCAGACGGGCAAATAATCAGGGGGGAAGGCCACACAGGAACACCCAAGGCACAAGGGGGAAACAAAGAGATACAGGAAAATGAAAAAGGAGAGCCAAAAAAAAAAGTCAAGGGAGAGGAGAATAGGAATAGCTTACCAAGGGTATGAAGGTGAGTAAATGGTGAGAATCACAGACCGAGATATGGCGGGAAGGGAGAATCGAGTCAAACGGGTAGAGACGACGAAGACAAGTCCCAGACGCTGTTCGTTAGTGAGTTAGTATGGAGCACCCGACGGACCACTGTTTTTGTCCAAGTTGGAAATTTTGGGTGCCAAAGTGCCAGGTCGAGAAATTCAGCCGCCGGCGTAGCTTCCGTCACTAACGAAAACCCGACTAGAACCACAACAATCCTATTCTGTTAAGATTTATTACAAGTAGGACTGGAATATCAGATGAAGACAATAGGAGGGGGACTAGGGAAAAAAAAAAAGACTAGAAGAGAAGATAAATATCAATTTGTTAATATAATTAAAATCCCCAAAAATAAATATGATAATACATTAAGATCCTCTGTATATTATAAATTTCAATCATCAACTCTCATCTTATATAAATTACATGAATCTGATTGCCTAGACACTTGAGAATACCTCTGCCACGAAGAGGACACGGTGTTTCCCACTACTCGTAATCATCACCGTACCGTACCTTTGGTTTAGTCCCATTCACCTAAGGTTATCTCGTCTGATTTCTTCTCCCTTCCACTGCCACTTTATTCTTCCCCCCCTTTGCCCCCAAAAAAAAGAAGAGGTCCAGACACCACCCCGATTCCACTCGGTTTCCGGCCTTCTGATAGGTTCCCGACCAGTTTTGAGGTTTCCCCGTCCCAGTGGATCTCTTGTCGGTGGCTCTCTCGTGCTCTCTTGACAAAGAATTGCGTATCGCTGAATGATAATCCAGACCCCTCCCGCATATGGTAGGCAGTTTATCAAACCCACAAGGGACCACCGGGACTACTACGCGTCATGTTTCTCATCCTGAGAGAGAGAAGGCATGGAGGATAAGGGATGGTATTATTTCTATACCGCCGCATTACTTTATTTTCTATAGCGGCCGGTAATCTTTTCAGGTGCCGCCACTTTTGGTACATTTGACATGTGACCGCTCATTGTTCATGCTGGCACCGGATGTACCGAGTACATATTCCTGGAATGCTCGCGTACTACTAGTACTCCGTGCTGTATGCAGTCCAGTAGTGGTCAGGATCCGGACCGGGAAAACTTTCATCAGTGGTCAGTCCCACCGAGAATAGCTTATTAATCACTGCCCACTCATGATCTTAAAGATAAGCTTATTACGAGTGAAGTAGATATATGCTTTCTGATATATCACCTGGATATGCAATGCGTCTGAAATTCAACCTCGATCATAGTCGGCTTAAGTTCTTAGAAGCGTCTCAGTGTCGCATTCCTTTCCCTTGGCTTTTAGCATCTCCCACAACATCTTGATCTTACGTTGCAGGAATGCAGTCCTTCAGCTGCTGCTAGTGTGATATATCTTCATCTTCGAAGACAACACCTTGCTCTGACGGGACGTTTTTTGTCAACAATGAAGGACCAAGTAATTCTGTATAGCACAACAGGCCAATTAAGCTTTCTTACAAATTTTCTTATGGTCATGAAAAGTAACCAGGGAAAGTGGTGACAGGCACATCTTAATGGGAATACCACCACTACTGATGGCACCCAACTCGTGCATTTGAAATAAACAAATTTCACTGGCTTAAACCAAATAAAAGTCCCATACAAGCGATGACAAGAGGAGTCGTAGAGAACGTTCAATACTACAAGACACCTTGATCGCTCTCAACGCCAAATAGACGGAAAGGAAGAAGGAAAAAATCGGCGTCAAGCATACGTTAAAGGACTATAGAATATGTAAATTGGTGATTTCGGTTATAGTGATCATCTCAGATGTCCAACTTGACTCGGGAGTTATAATAAATGGCACTATAGGGCCAGCTCTAAATCTACACCATTCCCTTCCCTCTGCTGTTCACTAGATTTTTATTGAACTTGCTATTGGCTATACACCCCCCAGGAAATACCATTCATTACCCAGTTTAAACCGTCTGAAAGATGAAAGGGAGCCTAATACCACAGGAGCACCTTGTACATATGGCAAAGTAATTGACTCAACATGGTTGGATTATGGATTGGAATCGAAGCCCAGATAAACATCATTTTCGGGACGCTAGTTTATGCGAGTTACTGACAGGCCCCACTCGAGTGTGGGGTTCACAATCATTCCACAAAGTTGATACAGCGACGATGACAGATAGATAGTCTAGAGCTTGTACGAACATGCTCCAATCTTTCAGGGGAAGGTAATTGCTGAGGTCATTTCCTGTCTACTTCCGAGATTCCTTGTGGTTGGATCGAAGTAAGCTTAACTCATCTGGCTCCCCGTTGGCGGAGTATATCCTTCATCATATCGTTTCGTGCCATATCCAACGGAGTACTCCCTGTGTCCGAGGTTGCATTAATATCGGCACCATAATCAAGCAATAGCTGAACAATTTTCGCATGACCATTACCGACAGCCCAATGAAGCGCCGTCCATTGGAACAGAGTTCTCATGGACGGGTTTGCTCCCTGCTCTAACATTCGCTTCACATCATCGTAGTACCCACCAGCAGCAGCACTATAAAGAGGGAACTCCCCTCTAGCGTCCAGAAAATTTAGGCTTGACGCCTGCCCATTTGAGCAATGCGTCTGATGTGGAGGTTTTCTTGTATATGAACGTGTCGGGGTTATATCCCGGCAGAGTTCGTCACCATGACCGGCTGAAATCGACCGCTGCGTTTTTAAATCCCGAAACTTGCCAGCTGAATCCTGCTGTCCGGACTCGAACTGTTTCCGAAGATTCCTCATTTCCTCCACGCAACTCTTTTGGCTTCGACTAAGATCTTCTCGAAGCTGGTTGACGTCTTTTAGCGCAACTTGAAGCTGCTGGTAGAGGGTCGCCTTCTCATCCGCGGCCTTCTGCTGCACATCCTGCAGTTGTCGAGCGGAAGTCTCTTTCGAAGCCTGAAGCTCTATCTCCAGGCGTTCCATGCGCTTATCCTTCTCGTTGATTATGCTAAGCAGTTCTTCAACGGTCGGCACCGGCATCGCATCATCATCAACCGAGTCCTCAACAAGCCCTGCATCCACAAATCCGCTAACACTATCCCAGATGATATCTCGATAGCTCTGCCCATCACTCGAGTCCAAAACTCGACATATAGAAGCAATAGAACCATACACCGCATTTAGCTTAGCCTCCGTACGAACACCCTCCTCCTGCGTCCGCAGAAGATCCCAGAACGTCGTCGCAAAGAGATATGATCCGCAGAAGCAGACCGAAGCAACCCCTGAAAGACAGACAGATTCTCGCTTGCATTCTGCGTCACGTTCGTATCCGTTATATCATGTAGATACACGATCCCATCAACGGCATAATCTGTTCGTCCGGACTTCCGCTTTACGGCGCTGTTGATGCCCTCCACCAGCTCGGCGACGGGGATCTCTGACGTCGGGGTATCAAGCAGCCATAGATCTCTGTCGTTGACTTGGCCTTTGAAGATACGGGTTGACAAAAGATCACCTTTGTTTCTGGGATTGCGGGAGTCCGGGATAATGCCTGTTACCTGCTCGATGAAGACATCTCGCTCTGGTCCTCCCAGGCCCAGCAAGGCGATGACGGTGGGCTTTGGTTGCTTTGTTGGTCTAAAGCGTGGCCTGGCGTTTGCTGTCAGTTTGGCGTTTCCTATTTTTAGTGCGGGGAACCTCAACATTTTTCTCTTGGGTTGGTGATGGGTTTATGCCCAATCCAGCAACCAACGATGGATACTACAAACAAGAACGGAGATGTTCGAAAGAGAAAACAACAAGTACTAGATTAATCGTCTAGTAAGCTCTGTGAAGAAATTTAACAGATTGTGAAGGTCGCACGACACATATATCGTCATGACTCCTGTGTTAGCTCATCTGTAGGCTGCTGATGTGGCAAGAGCTACACCAATCTTTATATATAACTGGCCCACTATGGTTTTCTTCCTGTACAGACAATGACACCAACATATTGCGTTGCTTGAATAGTCAAAACTATCGAGGAGTCCATATCGAGCAGAATTTTCGTAGCCCCTCTCCTTGATAGTTCCTATTTATTTTTCGTTTCTTGTTGCCGGCCCTTTGCGGATTGCCGCTCTATATCTAGATGGAAAAGAGATTGGAGTAAAATGAAAGATCCCAATAGTTTGACGCTAGTATGCGTTCCATGGTGCTACCCAGCGCCGTCTTCTCATTTGCATCTCTGCATCAATTTTGTTATAGCATATCCTTAAATTCAACATGGAATACACCTACCGTGATAACTGAACAAAAGATAATGACAAAAAAGAAGTAATAATAGTTTTTAACGATTACAATGCCTTGGTTCATCCAAACACAGAAACATAGATAGACGTCTTAGGCCATGCAGAGATTTGGGCATGCTCGTCATGCTCAAGCGAAGCTTTAGCTCCTCAGCTCTTATCCAAAACAAAAAGTGGGAATGACCTTGTTTAGTCATGTAGCGACCAACTAATGAGGATTTGGATAGTCCTATTCCTCCTTTCGATTTGATATTTTGTGCTTAGAAGATCGGACAAAGGTACGGGATAGTGATTGATAGATAGTTTTGCCCTCCACGGTGTCGCTAAGGTAGCCGAACAGTGTGAGTAGCACGATGGACAAAAACATAATGACGCCGAAGCTGACCCAGTATTGGTTAACTGTATACACCCCCTTGACGTTCTTGAGCTCGGTCGAAAAGTACCCGGTCATCAAGCTGACGGGTAAAAACAGGATTGTCACTTTAGCCAGCAGAATTGTGATTCTCGTGAGCTTTTCGACAGCCTGCGAGTCCTTCAGCGCAATAAGATTAAAGTTCTGTTAGGCATTAGTACTTGTCTTAAGAGAATGAAAAACCAGAATACCCATACAAGGAATGTGAGAGATTCTTTCTCCGTCAAGCAGGTCTCAATCTCAGACAAGCAGTAGAGCTTGATACGATCTAGCAGTCTTTCAAAACGGGCCACAGCAGGCGAACTCAGCTGTACACCAACAGAGGTGTCTACATTGCTTGAAACACTCCAACTACTCTGCAGGGTCGGCTGTCGAAGGTCCACCACCTCACTTTCTCCGAACATAGGCCCGATGGGCAGCGGAGGACGGTTCGACTTCGCTTCGTCTCGAAGATGGCGCTGTCTTTGAAGAATCCGCATCATGATAAGCTCGTAACTCTGATAAAGCCGCTTCAAGACGGCTAATCTCCTGCCTAACCAGTGTAGCTCATTGACTAGTCCAACCACAGGCTTGCCGAGCATCTCTTCCCTCTATCAAAATGTCAGAGTCCCTGAATAATGCCCAGCCGTGGATGATTCTGAATCTCTTACCAGTCGATCAAGAAGAACCCCGTATTGATGCTCTCGTTTTGCAACAAGTGCGTAACTGGAAACCCAATCGTCGAATATATAGTAGAATAGTAAACTAGGGCCATCCTCTTGCTTTATACTAGCCTGATCTGGGCCACCGCCGTGAGCAGGTCGTACGCGAATGGTCACTAATGAATCACTCTCCGACTGGGCCGAGTGCCGCTTAGAGACACCGGAAAAGATAAGTTGTACATTTCGGCGAACTATACCGAGTACCGACTTCAGCTCCCTCTCCGACGGCCTAGAAAGTCCAGGGTACGGATTCTCTTGCATGGAAATAACAGTGCCTTCGGCGATTAACATTGTACCAGAAAGCGATCAGAGGCAACAATCATACCGTCGTCGCATAGGATCAACCAAGACCATAGTCGTCTCCCATCAGGTAGGCCCTGTCCGTTGGGAAATTCAACGTTCGGCACTACGTACAACGAGTTGTAACCAATGCATGTATCTAAACAGCATGTCAGCAAACGCAATGTCATCAAGTTCAGTAAGGGATGTATACATCTCGGACCGTAGTCTACGGAGCAGAAATGCCAGATTTGATTCGTCACATGCGCAAAGGTAATGCCTCTGAATGATGCAGCCGCTTGTATCTCAGCAGGATCTGATAAATCCTTCAGTTCTTGAGCTTCTTCAAGGTCATTCTTACGGGAAACACGAGGCAATCGGTCGTCGTTCTTCTCGTGAACCCCATTTGCTAAAGGATTCGTGGATTGGCCCGGGCGAACCACCGGGTCAGTGCACATCATCCCCTGTAAACGCTCGGAGATGCCGTAGTGGCTCGTTATTGTCTGGGAGATGTCAGTCTAGTGTGAGCTCAGTGAAGCAAAGCTCGACAAACTTTGACCAAATCTTTCTGCTGCTCTGGCGACCAGATGTTACTAAGACCATGGTAAGTACACTTTAGAGACTCGCCAAGTTTGGTGTATATCTCACATCCATCTGGTCCCAAAGAACCTTGGCTTCTAGAGGTCAGTTAGAATGAGCTCATTTACAATCAACATTATTGCTTCTAGTCACATACGGCGCTGCGCACTAGTGTCGCAATATCTTCCTCTTCCAGATCAACTGCACACCACGCATCGTCGTTTCCAAAATCTAGCACAAAGTTTCGGGTCTGTGCATCTTTTAGATAGCCCAGATAAGCACGGAATTGGGCTTCATCGTCAATGTCGTGGAATTTCCCTTGGAGATTCAAGTTGCTCTTGAAGCTAGAGTAGTATTTCTTGGGGGTCTGGAGGCTGTGTGATGAAGGAAACCCAGACATGTTTCCTTAGCCTTAGCGAATACGAGCTGGCGATGACTAGTGCTTGGTTGACAAGATGGTATGCGACTGGAAGATTAAGGATATAGGAAAGAGCTAATAATTGAGAAGAGCGAACGGGAAGGAAGGGGGAAACGAAGTATAAACGCTTCTGAGGAGGTTGCCGCGCAGGTAGTCCATGCTGCAGATACTCAGCCTCGTGCTGGAGCCGGGCGAATGACCGCGGTCATTCGTAGGCTGCCGTCCCTTAGCACTAGCAATCTCTAGCCGCCGATGTTGTCACAAACACAGCTGACACGACCACGCACTTCGATGATGTTGTTCCTTTTCCACTCAGTCAATAACAAGCTTCTAAACGTTCGAATGTGAGAACTTTGTTCCATTTATACTTTCACGGGGATTCTTGACCCTCTGTTTTGTACTGAAGCATAGTATACGTGAACAAATCCATGGACCTCTGCGGTACCCGCTGGATAAGCCTTACCATATCAGGTTAGTCAGGATCCCTCTATTACGGGGATTAAGTGTGGATCCCTTGTTTTAAGGCACCACATCCACCTCATTCAGCTGAGAATGCATGATCCAAATCAGGTAAGAGTGTGTTACCGTTGATATCTCATAACCGGCTGCTTCATAGAATCGTGAGCCTGTCTCCCTTCATGATTTAAAAGTCAATAAAAGTCCTCTGCCGTAGAACTCGACTATTGTATACTGTGACACTTTAAATATCTTCGATCCGTTAGGGATGAACAAGCATGGTCAGCACAACGAAACATGTGAAGACCATGCGCGCGGTTATATCATGCAAGAAACCCACTCTTCACTGCCTAACATTGTGCATTGGCTCTGACCGCTGGATAGTGCAGCTGCAAGTGGCCTTGCAACCAATGCCAAGCACAGAGGTTATCCCATCTTTGTAAATTTGTATAAAAAAGCAAATCACGGACAACGAGACGGCCATTAAGTGTCTCAAGGTCTGAGTGGGGCATATCCATTACCAAAGGCCTCCCAACTGATATAGTTCTAGGGAATCCAACGCCGCCGAAAGGAACAATGTAGATGTAAAGCAAGACCCTATGAGTGGCTCTATCATTCCTGTGGCAAATGGTCAGGATCTTCGTGTCTTGGGGTACCTTTCAGATAGCTTTGGTGCCCTAGAAGAAAGCACTAGTAATGACGCAAGCCACTGCCTGATGAACCATTTATCTTCCAACAACCTAATCTGACAGGATGGGATTCTCATGTTATCTTACCGACACCAAATGGAACTACATCCGCCGAGATGGAGGATGCCTTCCGGCTTATCCCCCCGAAACCTTACACAGGTGGCTGGGTAAGGTAAAGGCGCAGCCGCTGACAGCTGAATTTACATGTCTATTGTTACGTGTCTGTGCATGTTCTGCTCTTCTCCTCTTTCTAGAGGAGCGACAGAAATTAGAATCCGAACTAGGAGATAATATTCAAAGCCTTTCGGAGCGTTATCACCATGCTGCTAAGCGACTAAGCAGCACTATATCTCCAGGGAAAGGGGGCCTAGCACAGGTGCAGCAACTATTCCTCACGGCCTACTGGTTCAAGACCGAAGCTCTGTTCGTTGAGTCATGGCATGCTCTTAGCTCTGCCATCCATGAAGTCCAAGAAATAGGTAATAAAGACTGCTTTTGTATGATCATGATCTTTGCAATCACTAGCTAACCTTCCACACTTTCTATTTAGGCTTGCATAAAGATTCTGCGAAGCTGTCTTTTACTGAGTTCGAACGTGGGATGAGGAGACGTATGTGGTGCATATTGTACGCTTGGGACTGGTAAGTTGGAATCTTATGGCTTCCTTGCAGAAGAATGTTTGGCTCATTTGGAAAGGCAAATCTCGCACCTGTTGTCCCGTCCCATCATTATCAATAACAATTGCTCTGTTGAGCTCCCCAATCTGCGTCTGGAAAGCCCCGACTCCGAAATCGAACTGCCGTCCCCAATAACATACATGGCCTTACAGTGTCAGTTGGGCCGAATGATATCAAAAATACCCGGCATGATGGATTAAAGTCTACCACCCATACAATCTGTGTCGGTTCAAGGAGAAGTTGAAAGGTGGTTTGTTTCGCTGCCGTCTGCCTTCGGGCTCATAGACCCTGACACGCGCTGGGATAAAAGCCACAAATACATGGTTATGCAGCGCTATCAGCTGCATGCTGTAGGCTATATGGTAAAGCTAAAGCCACTAAAGCAATGCCTCGTACAAAATCTTGACCAAGACACTTCCAGTGTCCAGAAAGGTCTTCAGTAGTTTGCCATTGATTATGCGCTCAAGCTAATGGATGCATCTCATCGATTGCTGGGATGCATGCTTCTAATGAACGCCAAATTCTATTTCGCGCCGTTTTTGATTTTTGATACGGCATCCTTGCTATGCTCAGCTATAATCCACGATCGTACTCGATGCTTTCCTCGGCGAGAATCAATCATTCAAGCACTTGGCGTATCTGTCAACATGCTAAGGCTGGTGCGTATCACAAAAACGGGCGATATATGCTACTCAATCCTAACCAAGCTTATTGACGGGCTTCCGATTTCTTCTATAGAAAGGATGTCCATGAATTACAAATACTCTAAAGATGACGGAGAACCTTATACGACCCCAGACAGTCAATATGGGTTGGCATTGTTACGTGATGCTGGCCAGTCTCTTACAAATGACACACATCCGGACACAGGTAGTATTGAGAGTAGTGTAGTAGTTCTGCCGCTGGAGCCTGCATCCTCAGAGGCAGACGGGATAGCTGATAGAGCTAACATAGACCTGGGAACCCTCAACCAGATCTGGGATTGGGGAAACCTTGACCTCGACTTTTTTTTGACCCACAGCATTCCTAAGGTTCTAATCTTCCAAGATTTTTTGAAATATAGATATATTCCTATGAGAGCTGAGGCTGTTACAATTGTGTATACACATGATAATGACATAAATTACGCATTGAAGAATACCTGACGGTCTTTGAAACGCTGCCAGTTTAATAAGGCTGTGATTCTTAGGGCAAGGCTAGTCCTAGTGCGGTTAGTACCATCCACACCCACAAGCGGAGACGCGATTTTCTTTGCGGCGGGCGGCGGCGCCTTTTTTACTTTCGTTCTTTGCACGATATTCAGCGCAGAGCCACACCATAAGGATTTGATTCTTTTGGAAGACTGTCGCCATCATGTCTAAGATCACAGTCGGTATGTGTTGGAATTTTACTATGATCTAGATCACAGGCTTTCAGTAACTAACCCATTCTCCTTCTGTTACAGCCGGAGTGCGCCAGAATATCCAGCAGCTGCTGGAATACTCTCAGAATGAGAAGAAGAGAAACTTCCTCGAGACCGTCGAGCTTCAGATCGGTCTGAAGAACTACGACCCCCAGCGTGACAAGCGTTTCTCTGGCACCATCAAGCTGCCTTCCGTTCCTCGCCCCAACATGACCATCTGGTACGTGCCGTCCCGGTTGCATCGCCATTTCGATAAAAACTTGAGGAAAACGATGCTGGATGGAGTAGAATGAGCGAGACGAGCTGACAAGCGACGGATTATAGTATTCTTGGTGACCAGCACGATCTCGACCGTGCTAAGCACCACGGTATTGATGCCATGTCCACTGAGGATCTTAAGAAGCTTAACAAGAACAAGAAGCTCATCAAGAAGCTTGCCCGCAAGTACGATGCCTTCCTTGCTTCCGATGGTCTCATCAAGCAGATCCCCCGTCTCTTGGGTCCCGGTCTTTCCAAGGGTATGTTCAGCATCTAGCGTTGCGCCCGGTGAGATGTGCATTATGCTAACAGTTTCCACAGCTGGTAAATTCCCTACCCCCATCTCTCACGCCGAGGACATGGCCAACAAGGTCACCGATGTCAAGTCCACCATCAAGTTCCAGCTTAAGAAGGTTCTCTGTCTCGGTGTTGCCGTTGGCAACGTTGGCATGTCTGAGGATGAGCTGATTGCCAACGTCATGTTGGCCATCAACTACCTTGTCTCCCTCCTCAAGAAGGGCTGGCAGAACGTTGGTAGCCTTGTCCTCAAGGCTTCCATGTCTCCTCCCAAGCGTCTCTACTAAGTTATTGGCGCTCTCTGGTCACGCTGGGGGTTTTTTTTTAGGAGATTAGAAGTGGGATTGTATATGCCATAGTTTCGGAAATGTGACTCACAACTTTGTCCCTAACTCGTTGTTTGTGTCTACTGTAGAAGTAATTCTGGTGTTGGATATACGTAACGTAGTGTGTAAGTCTTTCGTAGTTGCATTAGCCATGCTAAACGGTAATCTATCTATAAATACAAAGCAGATCGATCATCTACGCCCGTGGGATGCTCATTGCATACCAGGCATCAAGTCCGTCTTGTCTAGAATCATTCCTCTCATGCCAATAAACTCCCGTAGGTTTTCCCACTCATCTCCCTCTTCCTCGCCACGCATGTAGATATCCTTAAACCCCCACTGAAGTGCGACTCTGTCCAAAGCCGCTCGTTCCTCTTCCCGAAGCCAACGATGCCGCAATGGGACACCAGGCAACCATGTTACCCGCTCCATTTGATCATTGGCTGTGGTGATAGCCAGGATACCCACTGATGATACACCTCCCACGTATGCAAGACTCGCAGCGAACGCAATGCCTGTAGCCGTGCCAGGATCCATGGTATTCTGGAGGGTCGCAGCCCAGGATGCAATGGCATAGCAAGCAGCCGGTGCAGCAGCCAACCCACCGAGAGGCACAGCCGCTTTCTTAAAGACCTTTGCGCGGGAGAATGCGGGAGCGCAAAACGTACTATCAATGATCGCGAGAACGAGAGACAGGTTCCGCTGCTCGATAGCGACATCTAGAGCCATGTTGGCGAGTTCGGTGGGGATAGCACTGTTAATGTCTTTGGGGTTCGCCTTGTGGAATTTAACAGGGGAGCTATTCTCCTCCGGGACCGGCTTATGTGCATATAGATGAAAGATCTCCGGAAAGTGCTCGGCACGCTTGAGTAAACACTGAACCTTAGTGTAGCAGGCCAGTGCCTCCGGGGAAATAAACACCTTTTCATCCGTCAGAAGCTCGTAGGTGATCTCGGAGAGAGCACTGGCTAGTCGCGGGTCCGCAATTTTCGGTGATTTGGCGCGTTTTCTCGCAGCACTCTTTTCTTCTAGGTCAAGCAGGTTGGATATCTCATTATCTCCTTTCTTTGTTGTGTCTTGCTCGTGGTGTGCAAGAGCTTCTGCGATCTCTTCACATCTCTGAAGGAGTCCCACAATTGCCTCGTTGGAGGGCACAGAATCCAATTGTCGGAGCTCGGCTGAATCGTGTGTGATCCGTCGCAAGGCATCTTCTAGATCTCGGGGAGTAGTTGTCTCGGGCTTGTTCGATGCAAATCTAGAGGGTATGATTTGTGTAGCAGTCCAATGGTCTTTCAAGCTCTTCCTGGCCTTCCATAGCCTCACGTCTCTGTTCGAGATAGTTGGTCTCGTTGATGCAAAAGATCGCGTGAACTGGGTTCGTGGCCGGGATGCCGGGGATGCGGAGGAACGGCAGAATTGACATATCAGGGGTTGAGGCCTTGAGGCTCTTTGACCCCTTAACGCAATGCCTCTCATGGTGAGCAGTAAAAGTACTTTTGGCGTTGTTTTCCAGGTCGTTGAGTACGGATACGAGGACCAGCAATATGCCATTTGCGACACAAGGCGGAGTCTTACTGCCGCTGCAGCACCGCCACTAACTCCGGACGGACTCTCCACTATTGGGCAACTTAACTGATCCCATTCGCTTTGCTCCATCAGGCTACATTGTCTTCTCTCCATTCCAACGGACGTCATCTTTCTCCCTGAAAGAAACGTCAAATGATCCCCTCGATTCCAGCGGATTGATCCCTTGCGATCGCTTTTCCCCCGTGATTGCTGACTTCGCCTCTTTCTCTCTCAACCTTCGAACTTATCCTCTACCTTTTCTATCAACAAAATGCCTCCTCCACCACCACCACCGCCGCCGCCGCCGCCGCCCGGTGGCATGGGAGGACCCCCTCCCCCTCCTCCTCCAGGAGCTCTCCCGAGTAGGCCATCAGGCGCAGAGGCGAAAGGCCGGGTAAGCTGATGTGTTTGAAATAATGCCTGACACATAAACTAATCTATTTGGTAGGGTGCCCTTCTCTCGGATATCCATAAAGGCACACGACTTAAGAAAGCTGTAACCAATGACAGATCAGCGCCTCAGATTGCCGGGGGAGGCGCGAAATCATCTGGTCCTCCGATCGCAGGTGCACCGCCCGTTCCAACCATGCCGAAACCCCCGGGTTCGGCACCACCGGTACCCGGGCAAGCAGTGAACAGACTACGAAGTGATAGCGGAGCTGGTTCAGGGGGGGACAATAGTGCGGCTTTACCGGCAGCTCCACAGCTGGGAGGTCTCTTTGCCGGAGGTATGCCCAAGCTACGCAGCCGAGGAGGAGTTGATACTGGAGCCAATCGAGATTCGCCATATCGATCTGAATCACAAGGCTCGTCGGCACCGAAACCTCCAGTGTCGCCTGCTCCGAAGCCTCCAGGAGCTCGTCCTCCTCCGCTGCCTTCTTCAGAGTCTCCTCCCGCCCCTCCTGTTAACGCATTGGTTGCTGGTCTAAAGAAGCCTCCCCCAAGGCCTGCCTCGCGGCCATCATCTACTGCCTCAAATGCATCGGCCAGGTCGGCTCCAGATGTTCCGCCACCTCGCGCACCACCAGCGTTGCCAGGTTCAGCAAAACCACCTCCACCACCACCCGTGTCCTCTAGGAAACCATCAACGCCAGCTCCCCCTCCTCCTGCACCCCCTTCTACAAGTCCAGCTGCACCACCTCCACCTCCACCTACAGCCCGACCACCGCCCCCAGCGCCTGCGCGATCTACCCCTCCTCCTCCACCACCACCGCCTCCTGCAGCCTCGGCACCGCAACCACCTAACGGAACCGCTGCTGCATCAATAGCTGTCCAAGCTGCGAGGAACGCTTTCGGGCACAGTCAGCAGACACCGTCAGCCCCGCCTCCGCCCCCACCCGCTTCATCCGCGCCTTCAGCGCCGCCTCCACCTCCTCCGAGTGCTCCCCCAAGTGCCCCTCCAAGTACCCCTCCGAGCCAGCCACCATCCCGCCCATTATCCCACGAGCCTCCAGCTAGTCACATCCCGGATCGATCCACATTAGATCCGAGCGCTTATACCCTGAGCAACGGCGGGCCGTCATCAGGGTCGAGCCCTCTAAGTTCAGCAGCGCACGGGGTGATCCGTGTAGAAGATGTTCGGTTCAAGTTCCAGAGCGAAGGTTTATTCCCCAAGCCTCGGCCTTTTGTCGGAGGCCCCAGACGATACCGTGCTGGACGAGGCAGCAGCGTGCCATTGGATTTGAGCGCATTGAGTGGCTAGGTTATTGTTTCAGATAACAAAGAAACTTGGGGCTTATCCAACTGCTTTGTGTCTTCAAGTTACACCTTGTCATCGGGATAGTCAATAGGCAATTCAACGAAAGCTTCTTCTTTTGACTTAGACTCTTATTTCATGTACAATTAGATACGTACATTTCAATCAATGGACGTTTTATTATTATTATTTTCTTGTCTTTGTTTCCAATGCTTTCCAGGTAAAGAATAGATATGAGATTTCGACGTCATTCGAGCTATTGAATGTTTCCCGTAAAGATAGAGGGTCGTGGGTTGTCACGTGATAGGCTAATCGTATCGAAGTGTCTGGACGGAGGAGAAAGATCAAACTCATTGTTGCGACCACTGCTGTGCTGGTTCACCATACTTTGCCAAATCGTCTCGGATAGCATGTCATCTTGATCTACTTTAAATGGGCTTCTAACCGCAAAATTCAACGAGGCCGGAGAGCAGCAGCCCGAATTCCCTACACGCGTCCACCACTGGTTCTGCACAGTAACGTTGGCGATAGAGTGCTACAATTCGATAGACTTCAACCCCCCCCCCCGAAACTAATTGGAGTCAAACACTTCCTTGACTCCCGACTACGTTCTATCGGCTTCCCTTTTCCGGCGGTCTCGGGTCGTGAACGATAGCTCCAGCAAGCTCTCATCACCTTTCTAGAGCTCCAGTCCGGTTCGGACGTATTTGCGCACGAGTACGCACGCCGTTCCCACCCGTTTACCTCAGGCAATCCTATAGCGCACCATCATGTCTCTCCACTCATATATTAATAGTAAGTTATCCAGTGACCGGTGGGTCCCAACATTATGCAAGACCGTGCTAACGCCCAGCTCCGTAATAGAAAAAGTCCTGGTTCTGACTGTTGACGGGCGGACTCTTCTGGGGACGCTCCTTTCCACGGATCAGTTGACTAACCTGGTTCTCCTGGATACCATCGAACGAATCATTCGCACCCCCGATGACCCCGAGCCGAGTTCTCAGATCGAGCACGGCCTGTACCTGATCCGAGGCGATAACGTGGTAGTATGCGGCGAAGTGGATGAGAAGATCGACGGCGAGATCGACTGGGCCAAGGTTAAAGGCGAGGTGGTCAAGGGTACCAAGAACGCATGAGCCCTGATTTTGTACCGGTTACGATGCGAACTTTCTTGCCCAAGGACGAACCACCTCCCTTTTGCATGAGAGTGACGTTAGATGATCGAAACGTGGCATGGTGGTTAGGTTGGACTAGACCTTTTGTGATAGATCTTATTTCTTTTTATTATTTCTTCGTGGCTGAGGGTGCAACAGTCCATCAAAGCCTCAGGTACAGTGCGCTTCTTGCGCACCGTGTCACGCGGAGGGGTACCGCTATGGTCATTATCCGTGGCGGTGATACAGATTGGGATTGATATCGTGGCGTATTCTGCGACCATGGTGGGGCTCAGACTGGGCGGCAGCTTTTTTTTTTTTTATTAAAAAAAAAAATGCGATCTTAGGTCAAAAATACTGGCGCTACGGCTCCTGAGGTTTTACTTGGTGACATCAGGAGAAAAAGGGGCAGGGGGCGAAAAGGAAGAGGGAGGGAGAGAGACAGACACACACACAGAGAGAGAGAGAGGAAAGCAGATGGGATAGAAACAAGGGAGAGAGCAAGTACATTGTTTTCAGGATGATCCGTCCTCGACAACGGAGTCCACAGGCAAGAATCCCAGGGAGTGGACGATGATGAATCATGGATCTCAACAATGTATATCTATGTCTGTGAATTGCAATGTCCGCACGTTGATTGGGGCGAGTGGAACTCAATCTGATATCCCATGCAGGGAATGTACACAGTAGTCGACCTCCTCCCTGATGAATGACATGAATATGCGTTCGATTGACCGATTGAGCGTCGTTGTCGTGTTTAGGGCTTGGCGAGAATTTCGGGAGTCGCGCAGTCTCTCGTTCCGGGCGTCCTGCGTAGTAGGCAGCCAGATACTCCCACTAACGCTGGACGGCGTCAACTAGATTGGACCGTCCGTTTCACCAGGAATTTTAAACCGTCAATCGGTTGCGGACACATTGTGCGGTATGCAGTTGCTCTCGCTGCCCAATTGTTTATTATTTTTAACTTGCGTCTCCGAGTGAGGGGTTGAGAATTCTTAGCCGCATCAATCGTTTTTCTTGGGTTTCTTTTCCACTCCGCCACGATCCATACTACCCATGTCCGAGTGGAGAGGGATATAAGACACCGAGAAAATACGGACGACTCCCACAACCACGCGAACCAGATGACACTCTCCACGAGATCGTCGACACAGACGTACAACTAACTCCTCCTAGACAACTCCCAGACAATCTGGTAGCGCCGTTTCTTCCCTGCCGCGCGCCCCGCCCCTGCCAAGTGCACATCGCCCAACCATCTCTCGCCCGTCTTGCGTTCCCCTGACCCTCTCTCTCTTACTCCTCCTTTCCCCTTATCTCTCTCTCTCTCTCTTTCTCTCTCTCTCTATCGCTCTTCCTCATTGTCTGGTCTGTTGTTATTGCTCTTGTTCTTGTCTTTTCTTTTCTTTTTTGTCCTCCTCCTTTGTCCTATTCCTCCAATTGTTTTCGGTGTCGCTGTCCCACGTATCCTTTTGGATTGCCCGTTACTTTTGGTGTTACTTCAAAGTTCTTTCTCCGACGTTGTAGGTCGCTGGGCGATCTCCGTTTTAAACTGCCTCCCCCCGTCCCACCCCGCTACCAAACTAGACGCCCTTCATGTTGCTGTCAGTGACACGACAAATATCGAGACATATTTACCGGTGCCCTCGGGCCTATCTGTTCTCGTGAGTGCCATACTTTTTGGCCAGTGTCGCTCTCAGTTGACCTGCGAATCTTCCTCACCGCTCCCAACCTCCCTCCAACCTCCCCAGCCCAACCATGTGGCTGTGGCGAGGCGCTCAGTCGGCGGTCTTCTACTATGCCACCTGTACACCATGTGCCGAGAAAGTTGATCGTCGAAAACGTATGAAAGAAGCTGAAGCCGCTCGATCCCGTCGCGAAAAGGAGAAGAATGAAGAGATCATCGCCGACCAACCTCGGCCATTTCCCCAGCCAACCGCCTTCAGTACCAACCCCGGATGGGCGGAGGAAATTGCGTTAGGCCCCGGCCCCCCGGCAAGAAGAGGTGGCAACCGGTCTGCGCATCGTCGTACGGATAGTTGGAATACGGATGGAATCTCCGCAAACTCCTGTCAGGATGTACGTGCGTCGCAAAAGAAGGACAAGAGTAGCCTAATGCAACCGATTGAGGAACGGTGGAACCGCATGCGATATCAGCGCGAAGACGAGCCGTTATGGGGGGAAGAAGTAGAGGTGAAAGGCTCGTCGGTCGGATTATCAGGTAGCGGGAAAGCGAATGCCCACGAACCCAGCAAATACTATATTGCACGAGTGCCTCCAGTCAACGATCTTCATCCGCCTATCGTCAGTGGACCCAAGTGTAGGGCCGAGACGCGATGGATGCTGCAACCTGTGCCTAGCGCTAGGGTAATGGCCGGAAAAGATCGTTTCCCTACCCAGCAGAGTAGCACCAACGACCCCTCATTAACCCGCGAAAAGAGTACCAACAAGACCCCCGATCGAATCCCACTACCTCCGTTATCTACTCAGAATGTTGAAAAGAAACCCGCCAGAGTTCGTCCTCCGTTTGCCCACCTTGACGACGACGACGATGATGATGATGATGACGACGATGATCCTCGACCTCTGAAGACGCCTGAACCTAAGGATAGCCGCGAATACAGATCACCCTCCTCCCTTACGTACGGGCGTGATGAGTCTAATTTTGTCATAGCTTCGTCTCTACGGTCACGATCAGATTCGTCTTCGTTAGCTTCGATTGACTCCGATGACATAGAATCCCCAAGGGTTTCGATACAGTCCCCGCAGACACCCATATCCCGGCCGATGTCCAAGGAAGCCGATGACGGTAGCAAGCTGTTCCGGCCGCATGTGTCGAAGACATTATCGAACCTGAATCGGGAGGACAAGAAAGTTCAATTGTTGCATTTGGAGATTTCTGACTCCCATGAGGAAGTCGGATTAGGTGATCTTGAGCAGATACGGCCGTGGCGCTGGAGCATGGACATATAGCGGCAGTATCCGATTCCTTAAGCAACTTTCCAGCCTCGATTCTGTTTCTTCCTCGAATTCTGATCAGACACTCCGATACACCTTGATACCTGGTTTTTCTCGGCGTTAGCAGCAGACAAAAGCGATCATTCCGTTCCTTATCACCCTATCGATTCTCTATGCATTGGAGCAGGCAGAGTTACCCCAAGAAAGTCGTTGTTATGTGCATGGCAGGACCACCAGAAACGAACAAGATTATTAAAGACTTTCCGTGACTGTTGTTTTATCCGTTGTCTCCATAACATACAGTACCTATACATACATACTATCCCTGCCAAATTCCATCCATCCATCCTTTCATTACCAGCGCAGATTACACTCCCTAGTTTGCATTTTCTTTTTCCGTTGTCTGAATTGCTCTTTGACCTGTGTTCTCAACTATGCATTGTCCTGAAGTCCCATCCTCATGTTCATGTATAATATCTTTTAATATCATTTAATGCATGTTTTTTTGCGATTGCCTGCGTTTTCACGGTTTAACTTTTTTTTTTCCCTGGGTGTTTGTTGGTCATTATGAATGATATGGCATAAATAATAGATCTTCCATTATCGAACTGTATCTTGATCGTAGGTAAATAGTCCATGCTGGGTACCCCGAAATCTCCAGACATCCTATCAAATGAAAGATAATAAGACTTGTTTACGTCATGCGGGTTAGAAAGAAAGGGAAAGAGTATGATTTGAGGTATATTGTTAGTGAGCAAATGATCGGGTTTAGCCAATATATCGCGAGCTTATAGCCAGTACACAATGATTGAACTCCATGGGGGGAAACGGATTCCGGAACAATGCTGAAGATGAACGTGGAAAAAAAAAGATCATATAATGATAGAAATAGAGATGCTTTCGGTAGCCCATAAGAAACATGTCATGAGTACGTAGCACACATGCGCATCAACTCAGTGGCCCATTTGGATTTTATTTTTTTTCTGTCTTTCTGCCTTTCTCGCTCCCCTTTTGCGCGTTCGGTTGAGTCCTGCTTAGTAGACCTTCTTCTTCTCGTCCATACTTAATTGGCCTGGGCCCATGTTGACCAGAAGCAAGAGACCACCGCTAGCGAAAACGGTTAGTGACGCGATTCACAATAAGGCGAGACAAGGCTAAGTGCAACTTACACAATAGACAGGATCTGGAAGAAATCGTACTTGGCGAAATCCTTGTGGGGGTGGTGGGGGTGGAGCTAAGAAGCCATTAGCTACTAGATATACTAACGTCATTGAAGGTATACATACGGTCCAGAAGTTGTTGACCAAAATGTTGAAGACGCTCAGCAACACCACCAGGATGATTGCGCTCCACTTGGCCTTGAATCCCACAATGACCATGACGCATGCGACGAGGCCGAACAAGCTGACCAGGATGCGCCAGAAGCTCCACTGGCCGGAGAAAACAAATCCGATGAAGAGGAAGATGAGCAGGACACGACCAGCGAACTGAACGTACATCTTGCGGTCCTTCTCATCAAGCTGGGGCAGCCCAGCCGGAACGAACTTCTTGCGGACCCATGAGTCGGAGAGAACCATGAGGAGGCCGCCAATAACACTCAGGTTGCGGAGGAAGAAGTTGAGGTCGAAGATTAGTCCATATCCGAGGCCCTGGGTGACGACGACACCCAAGAGGCCGGCGACAGCGATTTCAGTGTGTTTGCGAGCAATGACCAGGAATGAGCATATCGACATAGCGAGTACATTGAGGATGAGGAAGGTGTGTGTGATACCCCACGGAACTGAAGATGGTTAGACCGGAGGCACTAGGGCTCACTGTGCAGCAATGATCACCGTTGCTGTGGATGGCAAGAGTAAGCTTACTTTTACGGTATTCCCGCAGATAGAGGAGCTGGTCGCTCCATTGTGTAATGATTCGCAGACTGTCCTCAATGAAAGTGACGACGATCAGGAAACGGCCAATGGCTGGTAGATACCTGTAGACCGAAGACACGATGTTAGCGGTGCGAGTCCAACGCTATTATTCCGATAGTTGCTTGTATTTCCCTTGTAGTTCGCCGGGAGGTACAACAGAATGAATCGAAAAAGCAAAAGTTCGGAGAGACCACATACGGTTTGACGGGATCTGCCAACGTGTCCAACCAATCTTCAATCTTGCTAGTCTGTTCCCGAATGGCATCCAAGGGGCTAGGGTCACTTGTAGCATCTGCGCGACCAGGTCCCCCGAAGGGATTTTGGTGACCGAGATTGTATCCCGCGGTGCCGCGGATTTGCGCCATAGTGGAAATTGTTGTTTAATGGGAGATGTTCGACCAAGTAGGAGTATGAGAGAGGTACCGAGAATAGGAACCTCGGGAGCTAGCCACGAGGGGTTGGTAAACAAGAAATAAAGAAAGGATTGGTGGAGGATGAAAATAAGTGACAGTCAGAATAGACAAAATTCCCGAGAGAGAAGAGGGAGAGAAGAAGGGAGGGAAAGGACGAGTAAATAGCAGAGAAGACCGAAAGAACGAATGATGCGAAAGAGAAGAGGACAAAACAACAAGTTGCATCTGTTGGTTCGTTGCCCGTGACTTTACGTCGGCCCTGCAGTTCAGGCCACGATGACCGGAACTCGCTGCTAGTCCCGATGAGGGATGGTTGCCAAGCCATCTCAAGGGGTTCTCTGACGACATTTGCAGAACAAGAAGATCCCACACTGCCTCCTGCAATTATAGTCTTTCTTCGAGAGCACCCATTCTATTTTTAAAAGCCGTCGCAACGTTGGGTATTCAGAGCCGGCCATTCGTTTCGTCGCAGACTACCTCCAAAGGCGGATCGTTCGTTCTATCCCCTACGACCCGACTACAAAGCAAGTACGAACATACATGAGCGATACCACACGGATCCCCACTGCACATCAGGGACTATATGATCGTCATTCCCAAATTGGCCCATTCTTTGCCGGATTAAGAACCACGACGGATCCAAAACAAATATATGCAACGAGAAAAAAGCGGAGAACGCATTAAATCCCAGATCCAGGGAACAATAAACACCGCACTTAATGTAAATAAGTAAATATTAAACGCAACGAACTCAGGCCATCCCGGCACAAAGAAGAGGCCAGGTGGCTTTTGCGGAGACGAACCATTGCAGATCTTGATCCATGCTCCCCCCATCAAGGCCTCCACTGTCGTATCCCATGCAAAATGCCGGGTCCTCAACGCAGGGGCATTGGACCAAGCAAAGGAATGAAGGCCTAATCCGCAAACAAAGCAATCGGGAAAGGATATAATAAGTAATAAGCTTGGTATTGTTGGGAAAACCCGGAATCCGGTCCTAGATCAAACGTCTTTTCGTCCATAATTATCGATCAGATAACAAAATGTGTTATAAAACAAAACAAGAAGAATTTGGAAATCCGAGCAGTACACAAATGAGAGAAGGATAAAAAAGAAAAGAAAAGAAAAGAAAATAATACACGACTCTATTTTTTGGGGGGCTTTCTCTTGGTTTTGGGTGGTTGAGGCTGATGTTCCCCGTGCTGACATCGCAGAAGAGATCACACCTCGTTGGCTGCGTGGTGCATTTTTAGTGTGATAAAAGACCCCGAACGCCGAAGCCATGAATAATACATACAGTGAAATCAAAAAGATTTCCATGAGAAAAAAATTCCGAAAGATACACCTCACTCAGCCATGTACCTTTTCAGTTCTTTAAGAAGCTCAAAGGCCGCTCAAGCAGCCCAATCGGAGTCGAGAGGGTGTCCCTTCTTTCCGGAGCGGAGGACATCAGGGAGGTAGGTAGGAGTGATCTTCACCTTGGGCTCAACAGGTGCAGGTGCAGGTGCGACCGGGGTAGGCTGGTCTTCAACAGCGCTGACTTCGCTGTCATCGGTTTTGACGCCCTTCTTCTTGATCTTCTTGCTAGACACGGTGGTCCACTGGTCCTCACCGTTCTCTGCGCCGAGAATGCGCATCTGCTCCTCCTCGGATGGGAGACCCTGGTCCCATTCCTTGGAGGATGCGGCAGCAGACGAGTTTTCAGGTTCGAATGTGTCTAGCAGTTCAACCTTAGGGGCCGGAGTAGTCTTGTGGATGCCGTTGGTAACATTGCCGTTGGTAGCCTTGTTCACGCTCTGAGTCTGCCAGGCATTAGGTTGAGCAGCTGGCTTTGACTTGGCGGCTTCACGGCGCTCAGATTCGCGAGCGGTGTGGAGCTGCTTCTCCAGCAATTTACGTCTCTCCTCCTCAGCTTCCTGGACCTGCTGCTTCCGAGCTTCGTTCTTCAGGCGCTGTTGGCGCTGCTTCTTGGTTTCGACCTGCTTGAAGGATTGAGGCTTCTGCTTCTTCTTCTGGGAGTCCGAGTCCAAAGAGCCCGTCACTCGGAGAACTGACGCTGCTGGGGCAGGAGCCTCGAGCATGTCAGAAACATATCCAGCAGCAGAGGCACTGGCATTAACCTTAGGGGACCCAGCTGGAGAAAGGTCATCATCAGCCTCGGCTCCAGTAGTGGATGAGGTACGAGTAGAGACGCGGGAGGCAGATCGCTCGTTGTTGCTGGCGGCGGGCTGACTGGATGCTCCCTTCTTGTTCTTCTTCTTTTGAGCCTTGCTACCACTGTTGTCCTTGTTGCTTTCCTTAAGGGGAGTACCGTTCTTCACAGCGGCAAAGCGCTTGGCCATCTCTTTCTTGTCGATTTCCTCATCCGCCACATCAGCCTCCTCGATCTTGGGAGTCTGCACTGGCTTTTCCTCTGCCTTGGTGGGGGCAGGAGAGGGTTCCAGAGACTTTTTCGTCTTCTTCTTGGGTTTCTTCGCGCTCACCGCGCTCTCGGCCTTCTCCACAATAGGCTTTATGGGGGCTTTAGTTTTGGGGACAGGGCCATTGTAGTACCAGCCCAGACCACCTGCTACCACGAGCAGAATCGCCCAACTGAGGTAAGGATTCATCGTCGTCAAAACTATATCCACTTCGCGTTAGTCAATGACCAATGATGACTTGATGGTTCTTGCGGGGCTAAGCATACGTTCAATATGTATTCTTGAGATAACGTAGCAAAATCGTGATCAGAGTCAAATAAGATACGTTTCAAATGATAATCAAGATTTGTCGTTGCGACAGAGGTCCACGCGCGTAATGGAGCTGGGCGCAAAAAGTGTTGCAAGAATCCGATAAGGATAGCTGCAAAAAGGGCGTAAAAAGAAAACGTAAGGGGAAAAGTGGAAAAATGTAGCAAGCGATCTCTCGCGGGTCGTTAATTCAGCTTCAAATCATTAGGCTGGGAAATGACGACACAATGGGTGGTTGGAATACAAGGGGAAAGCCAAATGTCAACTTTCTCCGAAAGGCCAGATTGCGTCGCAGCGCGGATACCGGTTGATGAATTGCTATAGCTCTTGTCTGCAGCAAGCCAGTCACTTCTTTGGAAGGGTATTTGAATGATCTCGAATTGCTTCAGCTCTTTGTGGGTAGCCAGACCGAGGCTGGGGTTGAGCTACGGTGTCGAGTGCGCTTCGAGGGTGTTGGGAGGCGAAAAAAGCGGGAATCAACCAAGGAACATCGAACCGCCTAGCAACCTCAACCAAACCGTGGAGGAGGAATTGACAATGGGCGGGACGAATTGCGGTTGGACAAAAATTTGGGGGGGGGAGGAGGAAGATATAGGGGAGGGTGAAGGGGAAAGGAGGAAGTGAAGGAGGACGAGTGGTAGAAGAGGACACGCTTGAGATGAAGGGGTGACCTTTCTTACTAGCGGTCATCCGGCAGTGAATTTAATTACCTACTGGCGAATATTAGTTCAATGGTCTGCGCGCCAACACCCGCACCTCCATCTGTTTTTCTCCACTTCCACCGAGTCTGATAGCACCGTCAAGTGCTGATTTACTTTGGTCATTGTAGGTACATATTGTCCGGGGTGGTGTCTGGGTTTTCTCCTCTATTTGTCTTTGTCTAAGAATACTCCTCTTTCCCTTTCTCCTTTAATTGGGAGTATGATTCAACCGTCCGTACCGACACTAATGACCCAATTGGAGTCGACAAAGGATTCTTATCCAGTTAGCGAACGGAGCTAAGAGTTTCCAGAAACAATTGGTCATAAAACATGAGAATGGAGATTGTATCAATTACTACATATTACCTCCATCACCAGGGGCAAATTGCTCTGCGCGGGGAGAGATCTTCAACCAATCCCCATGCAACCCCTGTCGGTGGACGTCTAGACAAAAGTTTGACGGCGGATTCTCGTGTGCACGAATGATGTTTAGCGATTCATGTCCATTGCTGCTTCACTGCCTCCATGCATGCATGTAATTGGCGGTATTCACATTACGCTGCAGATGACACCCACCGAAAGAAAGCGGAGAAACATTACCGTACAGGCCGGTATTAACGATGAGTACTACTAGTAGACTCTGGACTCTGGAGTACTGAAGTAGTTACCTGGGTAGGTAATGGATGTATGGTACGGTACCGTGCCGACTCGGGAACAGGCCACATCGCCTCAATTCCGGTGTTTACCCGTTTCTCAATATCATTCTTACGCTTAGATTCAAGACAAAGGAGAGGAATTCAGTCCAGCGCTTCAACAAATAAATCCCTTGCAGGGCACCAACCATTCATACCACGCCAAAGGAATAATCTGAACCTCATGCACATAGGGTATGTATGTACAAGATACCACGAGGCTTCCTCGAGTCCGCAGCATCTTTCTTACTCTACGGAGTAAGACTTGAGTAGACAGACCTTGGCTGCCTGCTTAGAGCGAGTATATGTAACGTCGTCCAACCCTACTTTGGGAGGACCATGGGGAACTTGACAAATAGCACGTTGAGGAACCGCCAATAGTCCCGATGGCTGTTGCTAACCGGCCTGGAGGCTTGGGGACCGTGGAGCTGTGTACGTTCTGAACCAACCCCCCCTTGATTGACAAACGTTCTCTGGCTATGAGAGAATATTCCTCCAAGCTGATTCATGCCGTGATAATTCTGTATTTGGTGTTTCCTCTGCGGGTTTCAAGGCCCAAAGCATCACAAGCTTCCAGAAGTTGGACTAACCAAGCCTGGTTTGGTTTACTGTTGTCCACCACACCCTTCACGGTATCGTTCCGAGTCGTCGGGTGGAGGTATGTATAGATTGTTAGTAGATTGATAGATAAACATCGTACTAAAAGTAGGATACTTGTAGACTATGACAATGCTTCTTAAATTCTGAGGTATTGGAATCTTCGTTCGATACACTAAATCCCGACGCATCAATATTGTCCAGTAATGTTCTACTTAATACTTACTGTACCTGAGTGCCTGGCAAGAACACCTTGGTCAATGACTAATGGTGGGGAACAGTGATAACGAAAGCCAAGACCATCCCACTTTGGCTCCAACTCATCATTCTCCGCCATAAAGTCAGTATTGACAATTTTTGTTCGCAATATTCTATAATCTTCGTTCGCAGTCACAGTTGGTCTAGAAGATATAAGCTTAGATCATGGCACCTAAGAAGATCATCATTGATACTGACCCGGTACGTGAGATATATATGTTTCTCTGCTGCTGCCCGTCCCCCGCTGAGCAAAGATACTGATTTGTAGGTTGGAAGGGGATCGATGATATCCTCGGTCTTCTACTCGCTTTGTCCGCAACGCCAGAGGAAGTTGAAGTCCTACTAATATCCTTAACCTTCGGTAATATTGAAGTGAGAAGGTAAGTGCTATCGTTCAGGTATTCTAGAGATCAACACTGAGACGAATAGCTGTCTTCGCAATGTCGTCTCGATGTTTCATATTCTTGAGCGAGAGATGCAATGGCGTCGGGAGCAGGGGCTTCCTGAAGGGTTTGGTGCCCTGCGTGCTGCCCCACCCGTCGTTGCGGTTGGTGCTGAGGATCCCCTAGAGGATCAAAAGATGCTGGCGGATTATTTCCGTACGTTTCTCGGTCTTCTCAATTTTCTGGGTGATTTGCACAAGACTGACTTCTCGTAGACGGAACCGACGGTCTGGGAGGAATCCATACCAGCGTATGTTAGCGTGCTACTTTCAACATCGCCATAGCCCTACTGATTGAAGTCGCCAGCACCCCCACCTGACTCCTACGGAGACTTGGGAGCATCTATTTGATCCTTCGGCCGACCCAGTTGAAGTCGAACCCGTTCCGAAGGGCAACCCTTCACGCCCGTCATTCATCCCATCTAAGCGTCGGGCACACGAGGAGATACTCCGTGTTTTGCGTGAAAATGACCCAGACACCGTCACTCTGGTGGCAGTCGGACCTTTGACCAACCTCGCATTGGCCTCTGCAGCTGATCCAGAGGCATTCCTACGTGTCAAGGAAGTCGTGGTGATGGGTGGAGCTGTCAACGAACCCGGTAATGTAAGGGCACTATTTCCGTGAGACGAAGTCGGTCACAGGAGATTAACATCACACACAGGTAACCCCGGCTGCTGAATTTAACGCCTACGCCGACGCATTTGCAGCCGCACGGGTCTATGCTTTGACATCCCCCTCACCCAGGACCACTACACCAACCAACTCAAGTCTACCAGATTACCCCGCCAATCTCAGCAAGCAGCTCACCCTGCGCATTTTCCCGCTGGACATCACGCTCCGCCACGGCGTCTCGCGTGGCCAGTTCCGTGAGGCAGTCACTCCGCACCTGGAGAAAGGCTCGCCATTGGCCGAGTGGGTGTCGGCCTTCATGGCTCACACTTTCCGCACGGTCGAGAAACTGCATACGGGCCGGGTGGGCGATGATGTCGAGCTCAGTTTGCATGACCCCGTCTGCGTGTGGTATGCCATTACCGCAGATGATGACAGGTGGAAGCCCACCGCGACCTCGCCGGAGGATATCCGGATTGAGACCACTGGGCAGTGGACCCGGGGTCTGTGTGTCGTTGACCGACGGAACAGACACCGCATCGAAGGTGATGAGGAACACTCCAGCGATCATGGCCTCTGGTTAAGCTCCAGAGCTGGGAATCGTGTCTGGAGGATGGATGCTTCGCCGGTCGAGGATAATTTTGGGGCTGTTCTCCTTGAACGGTTGTTCAGTTGAAGTGACCGTACTGTTTAAGGAAGGTTAGAATATAGATACGATTATATAAATAACTTAGGACGATAGAATAGAAGTATATATCTGTTGCCTGAGAAGCTACATGGATACGAGATAGGCTTATCGTAATGTCTCGCATGCAGGCCATTATTCCGTACTATGTGAAGTCAAACAATAGACAAATAACAACAATGCTTAATTAATTAAAAAAGAGGGAAGAAAAAAAATGAAAAACATACAACAGGAGGGATTCGCTGGTGGTCACCCACCCAACTACTAACCTCCCGGCGTGTGGCTTAAGTACGGCTGAGCGGACGGGAAGCCCTGTTCTCCACACCCTATGGTCGTATGTGCTGAAAAATTATACAGATAAGAATTATATAGCATGCTTGACACATATTCAAGAGAATAAGTCTTGGTCACCGTTCCATCGTTGACCGGAATGTTACCAATGACACTTCAATAGGTGTAGCAATCAAGCTTTGGTGACAGCTTTGCAGCCGCCACAAATTCTTGTCTGAAACCTACATCGTCCATGACAACCAACCAGGAAGGTAAAGTTGTTTCTCGTAGTATACTTGGTAGAGGCTTGTGTCGAAGCTTCAATATCAAGATGGAATGCAAGGAATGGAGTCTAGATTAGCTGAAGTTATTCTCCGTCCAACCTTCCGAGAGGCTAAAATAATAAATCTCTCTCTCTCTCTCTCTGTCTCTCTCATTAGGGAACAGTATGCGGTTTCAGTGTCGGTGAGTGATAATGATGCGGTAACCCGTGGAGTATGACATACTGCATACCTGATCGTTCGTGAACTATAAGGCACAACTTGGCTACTCAATGGTAGCAATGCCTTGAGCTGCTGTGCATCAGTGGACGGCAGTCATTGACATTCCATGCCTCAGCTTGATGTACCGAGCTGCGTTCTGGGCCTGCAGGGCGTTGATAAGCGGGCATCTCCAACTAGTTAACATAATATCCCTATTGGTCAGATGATACGCAGTACACTACCAACTGTGTGCCCATTTTGGAAGACGAAGCGCCCAAAAATGATATCAATGCCATAGTTGGTCACCTGCATCGATGAGATAATTTGGCAAATAGTACAGGAATGCGGAGGGGTTGGTGGGAAGTCAGATGGGGGATACGTTTGTTTATAGAAAGTTTACCTTTGCGGAGAGGAAGGTCTATATAAGGAGGGTTGCAGAGAGGTATTGTACGGAGTATTTGCTATACCTACCTGAATATTGATTTGGAGGACGAGGAAAATTTAATTAGACAAAGCACATCTTGGCAGCTGCTTTCGGACTTCCCGGGTCCCCAACATCGACAATGAACAAGCAAAGCCTCCTCAACGCACTCGTTGGCGTCCTCAATTCGACCTCCATTCTTCGCACGGGGGTTCAAGAGCCCAGTACTAGTGATAGCACGAGTCTCCATGCGACGCCGACCAACGTGTCACTGAGTACCACCGGCATGTCAAATTGTACTCAGGCCTGCGCGCTAGGCGGCCTGGTTTGTGTAGTGGCCCTTCCTAGTGAAGCGAACTTCTGGTACGTGGCTTTGGTTTGCCTTTTAAAGCGCACTATATTTCGCGCAGTGTGAGACGATCGCTAACAGTGGCAAAGCTGGGACTCATACTCTGGGTGTATTAAGCGCTGCTAGCCAATGGCAGAAGGATCGGGGGTGGATTGGCAATACTACAAGCGCAGTGACTCGCTGTAAAGTTCTCCGGAAGGATTGGACAAGATCCACTGGTTGGATGGAGGGTGCGCACGTGCTTTGATGCCCGTCTGGACGGGCAATTCGCCATAGGACTACCTACTAAGTAGTAGGTGACTTGGGGGATCATCCATGGGTGGGTGATAGGGGTACAAGAACAGATAGAGCTACAGGGGGTTGTGCAACGCAGGAAAGGAACCTGATCTGGATTCCATAATATGTAATGTAATGTACATGGATAGAGTGGAGCGTCCTTGGTTGGATTGATCTCATTTCGTCAATTGTTGATGTCGTACCGGAAGTGGAAAGGAGAAAGAGGACACATGCCATGCCGATGTACATCAGGATGTCTGCGGTGCGACTAGTGGTAACCGTCGGGGTTGGATTGTTTAAACTCAAGGGACGTTTAAAGTGGGAGTACCAATCAGCATGCCCATTCCACCCTCATGGCTCCGTTCCCAAGATGAGCAGAGGGAGGGGTTGTTGCAAATGGAAGGATCACTGCCCTGAAACCAGGGAGTAAGAAGAGTGAAGCTGAGCACGAGCCCCAAAGCGATAGGAGAGTTGGCTCTGGCCAGCCCGTCTCGTGCCCCCTTCCCGTGATCCCCTACTGCCCCTACCCAATCAGAGAGGGAAATGGTACCGCGTGGGCTCTTAAAGCACGCGACACCAGTCCCAGAGGTCAACCTAAAGCAACAGCTTCCTTCGATCCCCAATTCCCAGTCCCGTCGATCATCCAGCGCTGCTCATTCTATCGTCGCAATACCACTCCCTTCAAACGCTCTCTTCCCTTTTCTACACCCAAATATCCTTTCCGGCTCTTTCCCGTTGCTCTCCACCATGCCGGTGCCTTTCCTTGGATCCGTTCATCCAATTTATTCGTGTTCTCATCCTTCGGGGTAATCTCTCCCATGCACCTTTGAGGAGACAAACCTTCCCTGCTCGCTCTTATCTACCCCTTTGCCTGCTGATTCCCCGTCTTACCTACCTGTTCGTCCTTCACTCACTGCATTGTCCACTCCACATCTCTTTATCACTTATACGAGACCCCCGGTCTTGTCCCACATAGTCCTACTATAGTCCTACTATACTGGTCTAGTCCTCAGTTCTGTCTCAGTTCCTCCTTTTCTCTTTCAAGGTGAAGCGTCACCAGACCTTCCTGGAGACATTCCCACTTCCTCTGAACATAAGAGATGTCACGTTCTCGTCTACCACCTACTCCGGCAATGTCGGGTGAGTTGATAGTCAAGGACCAAGTGTCCGTGGATGCTGTCGACTCATTTGCATTGCCGCCAGCTGCTATGAGTCCGGCGAAGATGGAAAGTGCCAGTCGCAGGCCATCCAAGTCGGACCAGTCGGCTTATTTTCCTGCTTCCCCAACTTCCCCAGATCTCAACATGGGACGCGGTGCAAACCCTCCCCGTCAAACGGGTATCAAACGACCACTAGAAGACTTTGACCTCCCACCCCCTCCCACTCGCACCCGCAAAATCATCCAAATGAAGCCCAAGACACAGACTCAAGGTCAAACCAAGCCAGCACCCACAACTAATAAGCCCTCCAAGGAAAATGGCAAAAGCACCTCAAACAATAACAATACGTCTCCTGCCACCTCCAAGAAGAAACAGCCTAGTGCTACGAGCGCAGCCGGTCGAAAGATTGCTCGCAAGACGGCGCATAGCTTGATTGAACGGCGAAGGAGGTCTAAGATGAACGAAGAATTTGCAACCCTGAAAGACATGATCCCAGCTTGTAGGGGTCAGGACATGCACAAGCTTGCCATTTTGCAGGTTGGTAATCACTCGCAATACATATCCTATTTTGGTTAACTAATGGGTCTTGGGCTCTAGGCAAGCATCGACTACGTTAATTACTTAGAGCAATGTATACATGATCTTAAAACTGCGGGGGACAGTCAAACGACTGTTCCCCAACGCATGCCACCTGCTCCTCCCTCGCCATCGTCACCTGAGGTTCTAGGGGAAGTTGCCGGCAGTACATACTCGGCTTCCGTATCTCCCGACATACTTCCCAGTGGATGTCCCACCAGCGTAACCTCACCGGCATTTTCGCCTCGCAGTCGTATCCCCTCAACGGGCACAGCTATAGATTTCTCTTCCATCCTACCGAGCCCAGCGTTGGGCCCGACCCACCCTTGCGATGGCGCTCTACGGTCGTCCCGTGGATCCTGGGCAGCAACATCTACCAATCCCTCACCGGTGCTCCAGGCGCAGATTCGTCATGCGTCTTCAGCAGAGATGGACCATGAAGCATCGGCTGCACTGCTCATGTTGAATCGAGATTGCCGCGGCAGTATAGGCTCGCCGCATGAAGAGCATGCTAAGCCTATCCTGGGAAACCGTCAGTACTCCTTACAAGACACCCAAAGGAAGATCGGAATGAGTGTCAAAGATTTATTAATTTCGTAGAGGTTTACTCGCAGAATCGGCGGCTCAGACCTGATATGTATTAAAGGAATCTGTATCTGGAAAGAAAAGTTGCCTTTGCCTTTTAATTAACAATTCTCCAAAGTGTACGGGCTGTTGTTTTGCATCGGACGACAAGAAATGATTAATGCCATATAATGTGTACCAAGTGATGCGTGCGGCGGTATAACTGTATGCGTATGACTGCGATTACTTCTCGGATCCAACGCACATTTCAAGTCCGGGCAAGATCTATTGCTAGGTAGGAGCTTTGGCCGTATTATAAAGAATAAATCCGCCATGAAATGGAGTCTAGCGACAGACATAGGGAAGAGAAAAAGACTGTCTACAGGCTACAAGGCTGGGGAGTACTAGTAGTAGTATACCTACTCGTGCACTGCAACCTAAGCATACAGCGGACCAAAATCCTATCGCAAAGCCAATCGACCGGGACTTCCAATGAAGAGACGGAGATTGTGCACGCATGTTTGCCTTCCCAAAGAAGATACACACTGGCACTTCCCAAGGGTCGGATTGACTACGGCTGGTACTGGTACTACTGTACTACTAGCATGTTGAGTCTTCTGACGTTAACTATCCAATCAGAAGATTTGCCGCGTTCCCGGCGTACCCCTCCCTCAGAGATATTGATTCAATCGTAGGTCATTCTAGACACCCACGGAGGGCTGTTCGTTACATACCCCGCACTTGGAAATTCCTCTCTTCTTTCTAGACGTGTTCCAGGCCTTTCTAGCATGACCATTTGGAGATCAAGTGGTCTGCAAATTCAAGAGGGAAGGATAACCGAAGTATATAAAACATCATAGCCAAATGCTAGTACAGTATGTACCCGTGCACAAACGTTTGATGGGTGAATGATAGAATTCGTCTCCACTTTGGGGTAATATGACGTTTGTGTACTATTGTAGTAAAAAAAAAAAACATTCCCTACAATACGACTTTCTTCCTTATCTTCTATCCCTTTCCATCCCTGATACCTAGACTAACCACATCTAATATAACGGTTGCCTGTGTTCTGTATAACTCAAATTGTATTATTGTAGTCAGAGGCAAGTCATACTATAATTAGCCACCATTGTGTGAACCCCTTGACGGTGATCATTACCATGCCAAGGTGCATCCCTCATGCACCGTGTATCCTTATCCGATTGCGGACAGATCCTTCGTAATGACGGAGTTTTACCATACGCAGTACTTAACTGGTAGAGCAAGTCAACCTTACTTCATTCAACGCCACCCAAATCGGCTGGCTATGTAAAACATGCAGGCGGAAACCAGGCACATTAAGTTGCACGACACAATTGTGATGATTCATGTACTGATTCGACTGGGGCTTTGCTGTGCCACGTGATCATGTATGTACGTCGTTGCTCTTGTTCCTTCAGCTAAATCACCCCCAAAGTCTTGGTTCGAGCCCATTCCTGATGATCGACATGGTAATGGATCGACTAGTAACTAGTGGGGATGTCCAAGTCATCCAATGACGTTATGGCTCTCTGGGCACCATATGGTCATTATCGCAGCACAATCATACCCTAGTAACACCTTGTGGTGGGACTGCAAAGCTCCAGTGAATTATCTATCTCCTGGTCGTGATCGTCCGGGAAACTGACACAGCGAAGGCAAAGTCAATGTCAACGATCACCAGGACTTTACTTTAATTGCCAAGTCGATGGCGAGCCAGTTTGCAAATCCCTGTGTGTCACTCTCCACATCTTCTCGGCATGCTACGAACTAGTATCTCCTCGGAGCCGCTGCATTGGGAAGTCGCCCTCCCAAGGTTTGGAGCGAAAGATCCCCGCACCCCCCCATTGCTCTTGCGGCGGGATTCACGTCTCGCCCCAAGTCACTAAGTGAGCCCCCGCCGGCGGACCCGCCAACATATATATTCCACCCTCGAGCCTTCCTCTCACACCCCTTTTCTTGCTGCGCTGCTTGAGTTATGAACACTTCCAACCTCTCCACTCTACGTTTTCCGGTCCCATATAATCGTCAGAATGTCCAACAAATTCCGTTCCCAACAACGCAAGAAGAATGCTCGGTCTATCGCCTCTGAGGACCCCTGGCGGGTTGAGACGCCGTTCGGCCCGCCTCGTATCTCACACTTACACTTCCCTGAGGGCGGCATCCGGCGAATCCGCAACACTCTACACAAGCTGTCTCCTTCAGCACGCGCGGAGAGGGAACTCTTGAGGCAGAAGAACCGTTACAAGATTCCCTTGACGGAAAGAAACGTGGACACGTTTGTCACGGAGCAGCAGTTCACCGAAGCCTGTTATCCCGAGAAGCATAGCAACGAGTTGCATGTCTCCGCGTGGCTTGAGCGACTGGCGTATTGACAACCTCCTTCTAATGATCGACGACACTTCCGCCTTACCCTTGATCCTTATTAGCCCTTATTGTCGACATGCATACTGAAACGACTGGACCTCTACCCAAAAGTCGGTATTGATCATCAGTCGCTTACGCGTCGGGGACCGGGAATGCCATGGGAAATACCTCCCAAAAGTCTCAGTTGGGAAATACATGGTATGGTGTTAAGGGGCTATGTTCCAGTGGAGTTCCAAATCTATCCTTGGCAACAACGTCACTGCACTGGGCGCGGCCGCCAAGTCATGCACAGTGCTGCAAGCCTCACTGTGCGATACCTACATCCTGCCTCCTCCCATAAGGCAGTATTTTCAGCAGGAAGGCCCGAGGTGGCCTAAGCATAAGCATACCTGCGAGAGGTCCCGCGTTCGATCCGCGGCTCGGGTCGCTTCTTTTATTCTTTTCTTCTCTACCTTCATTTCTTGGTCCCTATACCCTCCTATCTTTATTATTACCTTATTGTTCTTCTTCTTTACACTTTGATTTGTTAACCGATACCCACTGCATGGATGGAGTTCAACTGTAGACAGCTACTTTCCTACTAATTAATTGTAATTGTTCGATTTTTGGTTGTTTGTTGCCTGAATGGGCATTGGATAGAGGAGCATATCTCACTCTAAAGATATGTATATATAGATAGGTAACCGCTTGTGTACATCACTCATGCTGCCCTGGTAGAATATGCAGTAAAAGCTGCCACAGCATGCAGGAATATGTAGCAGCGTCCAGATTAAGCCGCCTTGGGCAAAGTTCAAGGCCGGGTCAGGTCCCCTCGATCCACTAAAAGGAGGGGTAATTAATATTCGGGGCGCAACAATAGTAGAATATCATGACCTCGAGAAGCCTACAGCAGTGATGTCCCGACCGAAGAAAGTTGCTATAATAGGTTGGTATCATACCAGCATCTTCACCGATGAGAATTGTCTCACTGAATTACCGATAAGATCATCTGCTGACGGACCTCAGGAGCGGGGCCCTCGGGGTTAGTGGCCGCCAAAACCACCCTTCACAATTACCCCAAGGGAACCTTTTCTCCCACTATCTTCGAGAAGAGTCATGAAATAGGGGGTCTTTGGCCGATTGATCCCCACGACACCACCAATGAAACAACAACCCCTCGACGACGCCCTCGCGATGGGTTTGTGGACCCGTCGATGCCGACGAATCAGAGTCGATTCACCGTGACCTTCTCTGATCTGGCTTGGGAGTCAGTCATTGATGGCCCAGATATTCCTATGTTTCCGCAGGCCTGGCAAGCGGGCAAGTACTTGCAGACATATGCGGAACGCTATATACCCAAGGAGACGCTGAGGCTGGGACATAAGGTGGTTAGATCGACGCGAGAGACGAGCGGAAGTTCGAGACCGTCGTGGACCATACAATGGATCTTGGAAAGGTTTGTCTCGGTCATGGGTTCTTTGAAGAGCGCTAATTGGGAGGGATAGGGATAATGAGATAAAAGAAAGCTCAACGGACCAGGGAGTGCAGTCAGAAACCTTTGACTACCTCATTGTCGCTTCTGGCTACTTCTCAATGCCGTATACCCCAGATCTCCCAGGATTACCTAGTTTTGCCGAGAAGGTGTTTCACAGCTCCGCCATTCACACCGAAGAGGATATACGCCTTATGCTTGAAAAGTGTGGTGCCACCAAGGGTGGTAATGGTAAATTGGTCGTCATTGGAGGGAGTATATCGGGCGCGAGGCTGCCTCGGCGCTTGCACTTTTTCTTTCCAGTATTGGTGCTACTGCCTCCCATTATTGTGGTTACGAAGTCCATCATATCTGTACACGGCCCTTCTGGACGATACCCTATTATCTGCCATACGCTGCTCCGCAAGACGACACCCAGGCAAAATCGGTGCAGTTCCTACCCCTGGATCTTGTCCTGCATGACCTGGCCAGACGTCCCCCGGGACCAGTCCAGTATAACTTTGGGCCTGTCTCGTCGCAGCAAGAGACCAAGGTTAATGAATACTTTTTTTCTTTGCTAGGTGGCCAACATGCAGGCTATGGGAATGTCGGCGTTGACTCTCGCGATGGTACAAATATTACACAACCTTCATTGATAGCCATAAGCGACGACTACGCAGAGTACGTGCAATCGGGCTCAGTACGTCCTACGATCGGCCGTGTTTGTGCTGTAAACTGCACACAGTCCGGTCAGGCAAACGTTGACATTAAGGGTCCAGGTGGTGAAATGACCACTCTTGAAAACGTCACAGCTATAATCACAGCCACCGGGTTCACGCCATTTGCCTCCCTCTCATTTCTTCCAGAAGACGTACTTTCCAAACTCGAGTATTCAGCCGAAGACTCTTACTTCCCTCTCATTTTGGATGAGAAAGGCACCTCCAATGCAGAAGTCCCGGATATGGGATTCGTGGGACTCTACCGAGGGCCCTACTGGGGAGTCATGGAAATGCAAGCGCGGAGAGTTGCAGAATCTTGGTATCGAGCTGATTCGGGGCAAGGGATCCAATTCTCAACGGAGGAATTGGAGAACAAGGCACAAGAAAGACAAAGTATGCGTGACTACAAGAGTACGGATCCAGACTCGCGGGGTCAGTTCCCAATGGGAGATTATGTGGGGTTAATGGAGACACTTGCTAGGGATATGGGAATCCCTCGGACCCCACTTCCGGAGGCTGGCGAAAGACTTGGACCGGTTCTCCCTACTCGGTATATGGCTGAAGGACAAACGAAGCCTTCAATGCTGGCCGAGTCGCAATTTGCCTTGGCTTCTTTAAGAGACACGCTCGCCTACGACAGTGATACCTCCAGAACTGGGTTAACCAGGGCTATTTTCAGAGCGTTACACGGAACTTGGAATTATTCACGGGTCTCTTCGAGATACAACAGCGAGGAAATAGGCACGGCAAGGTTTTCCCCTATATATCCTACATATCCGAAGTATGAAAGGGAATATGCCTACGACGAGGCCAAGCGAGTCGATGGAACGCTGAGGCCATCGGTTCGATCGATCTATCGGCTTGGCAAAACCGGCACCAATAGCGGCAAGGTGCAAATATTCATTCTCAATTCGAATGCGGATGTAGAGCTGGAAGAAGCTCCTCAACCATCGCACGAATTGAGACTCGTGGGTTCTCCGCGCCTCGAATATGGAGCTTCAGGGCGCGAGGAATATGTTGTCCGCGCTAAAGGGGACATTAGATGGGAGACTGGCCACCCTGATTACAGCTACGAATATGTGTTCCACGTTGAGGGCGTGGCAATCTCATCCTGGGAATGCAATGCGGAATATAGAACGACCAGGACTGACAGTTATGGGGATTCAGGTGGAGCAGTTGAGTGGAGGAGGACAGTATACAGGCGATAGTATCTCACATAAAGGAGGAGTTGGCTCTGGCAAACCTCGGGGAGCTTCCTCCTCCTAGCGCCTCACGTCTCTGGCATCTGAGCGGAACGTCGTTCCGCAGTCCAAACACATCTCGAACCCCGGATTTTAGAACAGCATCGCCATGGAATTTCCCCGCACTCTTGGACGATCGGTGGACCAATCCACAACCCTTGGTTATAAAATAGAATTAAGCTCGCCGCCCTCGTTTTTCATTTATCCCTTCGCCTAAAGGTTTCGTCGAATAGACTCGTCCGCCTTCTTGGCGAACAACATCCCCCAAGGGCGGAAGACCGGTAAGAAATGCGGAATTGTAATTCTTACGGCTTTGGGTTTTGCGGGGGAGCTCTGAACATTGCGGAGCTGGAATTGCAGCTCGACGTGCATAAAAATGACCCGACGACCTTGCAACGTAAATGTAACCTGACAACCACTCCACCTCCACAGGAGACGAACAACCATGCCCATAAGCCATGTCTAGAGGCCCCGAAAAAGTAGACGATTGCACAATAGAAGACATCAAATCCTCCTCGGAAACACCAGACCGATCTGATCGCGATGCCGAGAAACGACTTCTCCGCAAATGTGACCTCCACGTCGTCCCCATTCTTACTCTCCTTTTCATGTTCGCCTTCCTGGACCGTATCAACATCGGCAATGCACGGCTGATGGGTCTGGAAGATGACCTGGGCATGAGCGGGCATCAGTATAATATCGCGCTGTTTGTGTTCTTCATTCCGTATATCCTATTTGAGGTACCGAGTAATATGATCCTGAAGAGGGTGAAGCCATCGTGGTGGTTGAGTGGGATCATGTTTGCATGGGGTTCGTTTCTTGATTGACTTTGAATTCTTGCGTAGTCTGAGAAAGACTGCAATTGCTTGAACGTTTCGATGCTGATGTTCGTTATAAAGGTACCATCACGATCTGTCAAGGCGTCACGGCCAGTTTCAGTGGTTTAGTAGCCTGTCGGGTATTAATAGGACTCTTCGAGTCTGGCTTCATGCCTGGTAAGCTACAACTTTCTATTATCGTACTATCATACTTTCATCTAATAACAATCGATTTAGGCGCGGTATACCTAATAAACATGTACTATCGTCGTCACGAACTCCAATGGCGACTTAACCTCTTCTTCAGCGCCAGCATCATCGCCGGTGCGGTCAGTGGTGTATGTTGTTCCACACCCTACAGCTTGGACTGATATGTGATATGTGCTGATGCTAGTATGATTTCAGCTCCTCGCCTACGCCATCAACAACATGTCCGGAATAGCTGGGTACGAAGGCTGGCGCTGGATTTTCATCATCGAAGGCCTAGCCACAGTAGTGATAGCGGTGATATCCAAATTCATCATCGTGGACTGGCCTGAGTCGGCCAAGTTCCTAGATGATGGCGAGCGAGCTCTACTTCTCGCCCGTCTGAAAGAAGACCAGGGCGAAGCGAGAATGAACCGATTCGATAAGAAGTCGATGCGGCGAACATTCTCGGATCCGAAGATTTACCTTGGGTTAGTATCATTATCCCTATGCCTTCCTTTCTTAAACTTCACTAACAAACCCAATGAAACAGCCCGATAATGTACTTCGGCATCGTAAACACAGGCTACGCCGTATCCTTCTTCACCCCCACCATCCTCCACCAACTCGGCTGGACCGCAGTCCGCGCTCAGGTAATGAGCATCCCAGTATACGTCGTAGCAACCATCACTACACTCTCCGCCGCCCTCCTCAGCGACCTCCTCCGCCACCGCTACCTCTTCACTCTCACCGGCTGCCTGGTAGCAACGATGGGCTACGTAATCCTGTTGGCGCAATCCACCGTCCCCGTCGGCGCCCGCTACTTCGCCATCTTCGCCGTCACCAGCGGCGGGTACCTGACGCAGCCAATCCTCATGGGCTGGCTTAGCAACAACATGGCGGGTCATTACAAGCAGAGTATCGCATCGGCAATGCAGATTGGGTTTGGGAATTGCGGCGGGCTGGTCGCCAGTAATATCTTCTTTGAAGAGGAGGCGCCGGGGTATCGCACCGGGTATGGGGTTAGTCTGGGCATGACGTGGGTTTGTGGGATTGCTTGTGTGCTGTTCCTGGGCTATTTGGTTAGGGAGAATCGGGTGAGGGCAAGGGGTGGGAGAGATTATCGGTATCAGTTGCCCAGGGAGGAGTTGGAGAATCTGGGGGATGATCATCCGGGGTTTACGTTTACCTACTGAGTTGGGCGGAGGGGAATTATTGTGTCGATTGTTCATTGCAGTGGCGCTTCTATAGGAACATGTGTGCACTCACTCTTCCCTTCTTCCCGCTGTTTCCCACATTAAACCCCGACCACTGTACCTTAACCTTCAGGTTTTATACATGCATTCATACATACATGGTCAGGTTTGATTTGAAATCTGACTACTGACTCGGCACACCATTATAACGGCAACTGTCATCTCATTGACAATCGAGTCTGCCCCAATCGCTGGCGCTTGTCAAAAAAAAAAAACCTGGTCAATCCCTGGATCTGTCTCGCATTCGGCACAGTGTCTTTCCGACCCGTCCGGTGCGCAGTACCTGGATGTCCGTATATACTTCCACATAAGACCTGACCCATCGGCACGAGTGGAGACTCCAAGATCAGCTTGAGGACCTTTATGACACCCTGCGTCAAACTAAGGGGTCTACTAGTCTGGGATACATTGGCAATATCTGATGGGGACCTCGTATTGACTTCCCAACTCGGATGCCACGAGCAGCCATGAGCGTGGTACACAAGCAATGAGAATGAAGTCCTCGAATAAAAGGATGAGGGATTGGGGCTTGAACTAGTCAGCTTTGATGTCATGCGCCTGAGAGTTTCTCCGAATGCTAGATTGTGTATCTCTCGTCATCCCAATATGGAGATGATTGTAGCACAAGTGATGGAGTACAGATTAAGCTGCGTTATGCCGCTTATGCAATCGACTGCTCCGACCTTATAGTATAAAGGGACCCCAGGATATACTATACAAATCCTCCTAGAGCTCCTACCCGCACTGCCTACCACCACACAACCAGCAAGATGGAAAGCTTCGACCTCACCAACGCACCCCCCGAAATCCAAGCCTACACCACCCTAATGCTCTGTCTGAACCTCTACAACAACGCCTCCTGGCTCTACGTCTACTTCGGGATGATCTACCGCTCCATAAAAGACAAGTCCTACGCCATGCCCCTCTATTCCCAATGTCTCAACATCGCTTGGGAACTAACCTTCGGCCTCATGTTCATCGACGACTGGAAGGTCTGCGCGACCTTCATCGTCACCTTACCCACAAACTGCCTCGTCATCTGGGCGGCCATCTCCCACGGTGCACGAGAGTGGGGCCGCTCGCCCCTAGTACAGCGCCACCTCCTCTGGTTCTATGTGGTCGGGACGGTAGTCTCTGTCGCGCTGCATATGTGCGCTGCCTCGGAGCTGGGGCCTGAGAAGGCCTTCTTTGTCGATGCGATTGTGTGCCAGGCGGTGTTGAGTGTGGGATATCTTGGGAATTTGATTCACAGGGGAAGTACGAGGGGATTTTCGATGGATTTGTGGTAGGTGTATACCCCTTCATCCTCATTATCAACTTCCCTCCACAAGAAAGATATAAAAAGCAAGAATCCCAAGCCAAACATCCCCACTGAATGATGAAACAGGTTCTTCCGCTTCTCAGGCTCCCTAACCCTCGTCCCCGAATTCTACCTGCGGGTGAGATACTGGCCCGAGAAGTTCGGTTTCCTAGGTCAGCCCCTCATGCTCTGGTGCTGTGCTGTCTTCCTCGGCTTTGACCTGGTCTACGGGATCTACTTTTGGTATATTCAGCGACAGGAACGCGAGACGGGGATGCTGCTTGCTGATGGGCGGAAGAGGAAGTGATGATCTTTAGATAAGTTAGATGGGAGATGCGGTGATTGGCTGGTTGGATGGGGTTGCCGGCTTAGAAAGACGATGATTAAGGTATTGATTGACTAGTAGACTATCTTATCTGGATCAGGGGATCGGCTTAACCATGTGGTGGTGTTGATCTGTGGGGATTCATGGGCTAGTTTTGCCGGAGGGTAAAATTTCTACAAGTTCGATCACTTTCAGCTGTACACTTTTAGGACCCTGCCTCTCCGTCGTAGACATTCTATATAGTGTGATGATTTGATACATATAGACCGCTGCTCTTGAAGTAGAAAGCCAACAGCGATTGTATAAATTGTTATAGACCAACTCTCATAACGTGAGAATAGTACATACGGTCATCTATCCTGGATCCTATTGTACCATATGATCTCTATTACTCAGGTCTTTTCCCTAGTATTGGGCCCATCCAGAGCCAACCCGCTCATGATACGGTGTAGAGTTGCTAGTGCTTATATGGAAGTGTCGCGGCGTGAGCTCGAGGTGCATTCAGAAGCTTAACCGCTGTGCTATCGGCAAAAGACTAGGATACAAAGCCAATGGCTTTTGTCCTGCACTCACATATGTAAGCATGTTCAGGATTCAGGCAGGCAGGGACTGGTAGGTGTGCCCGCAGGCACACCGTGACAGTGACAGGAAGAAACTTCAAAAGGCCTCAATCACGTAGCATCTGTAGCCGAGCAAGACGTCTCTTGCTACCAGTCCATTGCTTGGCCCAAGTTCGCCAACCGGAATAGGATTACCCTTACTGTTGGTGATATTGCATGATCGCGCTTTGCACTCTTATCACCATTTCCTGCTTTATCTCAATGTCTTTGTTTGATACCCACTCCCATTCTCCACTGAGTGCCTATAGTAACTCTTATAATATATCTTAAATTTCATACCTTTATTAGCTAGAATACTCAGCTTGGTATTCGAGCGATGGACCCATAACTAGATTATTATTTATATCCAATCTCCCGACCCCAGCGGGCGCCATCTGTCTGAACAACCGTGGATACATCCTCCCACTTTCGTCCATTATCTAGAAGGATCTTATCCTCTCTGTCCATCTGAACCCTAATCTACTAAAAATATGATCATATCTCTTACAGAATTTTCTGAGTATTTATATATTTTTCTCTTCCAGGCCTTAACCAACATCAGGCCCAACCGTTCCTGTTCTAAAAGACTATAACTTACCCGCCTTCAGCCGTTACTTATAAAACTTCTATATATTTATCTCCCCGGGTATCTCTGTCGGATCTAATAGATCGGGAGACATTACCTATCTCTTTACTCTATAACTGGATGTATTCTTTTGTATCAATTACTAAATAAAGCTCGCCCAATCCAAGAGATTAATCTTTGAACTGAGCTCTGGGTATCTACTGTCGGGATTGATTGGGTAATAGATTTCTATTTTAGATCTTGTTCTGTCGGGAGAGTAGGGCTATTTATCTATTGGAATAGTTGTATTTACAAATTCTGACAGTACAATCGAGAGATTATCGCGTATCTATATTGTGCTCGGGCTGGAATCTATCAGATAGACCCCGTGTTTATATAGAAAGGCTAGTACAGTGAGTGATTGCAGCACCCAGCGGTAGTAGAGCAGAAGAAGGGGCTTTCCATCTCTATGATCAGGAGAGTCCTTGTCATCGGAAGACATACGCGACGCAGGAAAGGTAGTCAGAAATGGCAGAGTATTTGGACTGGCTGGGTGGATCGGGGGGCTGTTCTAGATCAGCAGCTGAGAAGAAGGGCTCCTCAGGGTGATCTGATGACCAGCCGGCGCCCTAAATCGCCCTAAATAGATTCCGACCGCGCGGAGGATTCTAATCCTCAAGCGATTCGTTCTGTTCGAACAAACATGCAACCCCCCTAGTGATCTGAACACCACATATCTTCCCTGTACTACCTATCCCGAAGCCCGCTGGCCTACATAGATTTAGTATCTTAGTATAGTACTAGATCGATTACGAGTGACTCACCCCTAAGCTTGGAAGCCCTTCGGAGACCTCGCTCGGCCTAATATGAACCCTACACTGCCGAAATCACATTTAGATATCTGTCTATCAATACGCTTTAGTATTAATTATAGCACCGCTATTCACAGAGTTTACCGCGAGCTTTGCTTTTCTTTTTATCCTACTCGGCCTTCTATAAAGAAAGAGTATATAGCCATTATCAGCCACTGAAATAAAACAAAATATACTAAATTTGGAAAGTGGACAAGAGAAAGTATTATAGAAAATAGATATTGTAGCGCCTACCCATCACATGACCTTAGGTTCTACAAAACTAATCCAGAACCATGCTCAATACATAATGAATACATCCGGTATATCCGTCTCCAAAACAAACCATTTCCATAGCTTGATCGACAACAACTCTGATCGATAACGCCCCCAAACCGCCTCGGAAAAAAAGCAAGCACAGCAAATAAGCCCATCCACGGATGCAACAAAAGCTAAGATGAAAACGTCCACGCCAAGGATAACCGGCCCCATTTTTTAAACATCGTGTTATGAGACATTCTCAGGGCCAACCGTGGTTGAGATGATGCTCGGCTGGTCTATGCTTCCAAGGTTTTGTCGTCGATAGTTCTAGAGGTGGGGGTTCCAGGCAAAGATTAGTCGAGGGTCAGATCTTGACTATGTTTGGGTGGAGTGTTTAGTTTGTTGAGGATCGATTAGCATGGATGAGAAGTGGGATTGCAGGAACGGTGGTTATATACAATTCATGGGTCTATTATTATACTACTAGTCCTTTGTGTTTATGATGTACATAGGTGACTGTCTATTTATGATGGCTTTTTGTCCGTGGGATCCCGGGCTAAGAATAGAAACAGAATGGTAGCGTGGAATGGTCTCCATCTACAGATACACGTAGCAGAAAGGACCAGCAGTGGTGCTCATGATATCGCGCATCGCGATGGGCTCGCCATTGGCATAGCCGATATCGATAACGGTGTCCAGAGTCGTGTTAGGCGAGGCGGGGTTGTTCATAAAGGTACCAGTGCCGGAGATGGCGTTCTGGCGCTTCTGGAGGTCCAGGTTCTGCCAGATCCACCACACGCGGTCGATCATGCCGTGGTGAAGCCAGAAGGCCACGTCGCCGGGGCTCACGTAGACGTCGCGACCGGGGTCACCGCCCATGGAGTAGTGACCGCCGCCATGCACGCCGATGGAGCCGCTGCCGGGAATGCCCTGCATGGTCATCTGGAAGTCCCAGACATCGTTGTTGTCGAGGATGAGCTCCACGATCTTGGGGAAGGTGTTGTATCGCTGCAGGATTTCGGTGGTGAGGGAACGCTTCAGGCAGCGGGGGTTGTAGGTGAGGGGGTTGGCAGCCGCGGTCATGTTTCCGCCAGGCAGGGACAGGGCGGCCGGGCCTAGGTTCAGCTTGTAGTCCTTGAATGGACCACTGGTGACGCAGCCGCCGCCGCTGCCGGGGGGCAGGTCGATGGCTGGGTAGTTACCGAGGAGCAGCTTGATGTCCTCCTGGTTAGGGATGTACTCGCCGTTGCCCGACAATGAGGTCTCGCTGCCGTCGAAGACCTGAGACTTCTCCATGTTATCGGCGTCGGCACCCCAGTTCCAGTAGCTGGTTTTATTGTTAGTTTTATGTATTGAGATCCGAGAGGATTTCTTAGCTAAACTTACGGGTAATCGCCGGTGTAGCTGCACTCATCACGCAGCGCCTGCTCGAACTCATAGATGAAGTAGCGATGCCAAGCCAAGAAGGTACCCTATGCCGTGGTCAATATCATGTCATCTGATGGAAGACCGCCTATTTGGTGACATACCGTATAGTGAATGATCTGGGTCTGATTGATGTGGGTGGCTACGAAGTCATCATAACGAGTTCTGGCACCCGGGGCCAGGTGAGCCGGGGTGCGTGAAGGCAGCTTCTGAAGGCACAGGACAGAGTTGATGTAGTCCTTCTTCTGGGTCTTGGAGAAGGTCCTCCAGTCGCGGCGGATGCGGAGATTCTGCAAGGTACAGCCCCCACGCTTGCTCTCGGAGCCGCCGGTGACGCTGTCGGTGGTGACGTTGTATGCAAAGTCGGCCAGCTGGTCGAGCTGGGATGAGGCGACCGCGGTTGAGCTGGACGCGTGGTAGGCAGAGTAGCAGTAGCGGCCTGCTGAGAGGCAGCAGGGAAGGCCAAGGCCTGCGAAGCCAGCAAGCCCAGACTGAGAGCCTGAAGGGCGACCATTTTGAGACTCTTGAGGGTGAGGATGGATTGAGAAGGAGGACTGGCAGAAGCGGAACGGACTCGGGAACGATAGTCAATATAAAGATTTTGGTCACGGCCGAGTTGGGGGCCTATCTACGATGCCGCGAGAGTCCCGGAGACGCACAGATGCACGAATTAACATGCGAAGTGTTGAAATTTCCGAGCTAAGTATGCATCCAGCTATCGTACCATTTCTTGATATTGATCTCGTTCGCCCTGAGTGGTGGTTCAGCTCCGAACAAGGCCCCATTGCTGCAGCTAGCTCTCGGATGACCGGCAAAAAAAGGACAAAAGCCCTGATTTCCTGTCGGGGCGAAGCGACTGCCTCAGAAAAAAAGATTAGTCAGGACCATTCACTGCTCCTTGTGCTGGTGGGAAGGCATTGATAGTGCAGGAAACCATCGATGGCGATGCTGGCTGGACTTGGGCTTGACTCCACTCCCGGTGAGTGGAGCCGTTCCAGGATACGACTGAAAGCGCAATCTCTATTCGCTGCAACGGTCAACACAGGGGCGCAATGTCCTAATTTGGGGAAGACGGCCAAGTGGAGCCGTAGGACTCAGAAATATGGGTGAGAGTTGGACCTCGGTATTGATCTGTGCTGATAGATGGTGATGGGGTTTGACGTCTTCTCTTTCTCTCTCAAGGATGTAGTTGTACGATGTGGCGTATGAATAGCAAGGGGGAATGAACTTTATACCATAATGCAAGACAGTCATGGCATGAAGTAGTTAATGCAGAGGACATTGGATGGATGGACGGATGTACGTAAGGGAAAATATCCCTCGGGGGGTCCAGTGACTTTCGAGTTGGACGATTAGGGTTCGGGACTCGGTGACCCGGTGGGTCTCGAATTCTCCCAATTTCCCAATACTCTTCCGTCCTTCACAACTCACGGCTGTTCCGGACCAACCCCCATTTGTTGGGTCAGCTTGTGATCCAAGTTTGAATCCCGTCCTTGCTCTCCACCGATCGTACCCTGAAGATCGCTCAGCGAAAAATCATGATCGAATGCCTTCACGATTGGAAGGGATCAGCATGACCGTTATATCGATTGTGCTGCAACTGTTTCACTCAATGCATGTACTATAGCATTGAATTTGCCCTATTTTTGGGCGGGGATTTGATTCCCTCGCCTCGCAATCCCCAGTGAGAACTTTAATCAACTCGTGGAAGATGTCGGTAATCTGCACATTGGCTTTAACTAGAGAGTCGTCCACAAGTCAGGAGCCGAGATACGCTCCACTGACGGAGATTGCGGCAGTCTGCCATATGAGGGTACGTCCTCGAGAGTCGAGGCAGCTCCAGTACTATACGAGAATGTCCCTCGTGGCGCTGGTCGATAGTGCTGAGCCTTGAGGAATCCCGAATTCCCAATAGTCTGGGCTATCCACTTGGACTGTGGCCTGGCGTTTGCGGATGGTACCATCAGTCGATGACCCACCTGGCGGTCATTTCGGAATTGACCCATTTGCCCTAGTCCTTGATTAGTATCACTAAGTACGAGTTTACTATCGCCAGTGCCTATCTCATTGGCCAGGTTTCGACCGCAGTATATCAACTGTGCAGGGGTGTGAAACCGTGAATCAGTCGGTCCCTTCTCTCGACCCGATACAGCGATGCAACTCCGGAGTATTATTCAAGATTTAGCCGAGATGACAAACGGAAACCAGGAATGAAGACAGTTTGAGACTGATGAGCAGGACTTGGCCAGGAATTGGCTGTCCCTGCTAGTTGGTAGACTAATGGTTAACCACGAACTGAGTGGATTCTAGACTTTGTCATGGAAGCTTCGGAGATACTCTCGAATCGAGCACAGGCCGAGCCACGTTTTTTGACTTCTCAGTTTTATGCATCGCTCAACTTTGAGTTCCCAATTCGACATGCAAAAGTCTGTGAGTTCGTGCGACAGAACCTGGCGATCTTCATCTTCGTGGACCCAAGTCCATGCTATAAGCTCCATCGATGTCCGTCTTCGCCGACCTCGTGTCCAGTCTCCAGGACCGTTTTTTCGATGATCCCTCGGTGATAGGGGTGCCCGCGCGATACGCTGTCATGTCTGACAGCGCCCATCCTGGAGGCGCTGGCTTGCCGGATGAGAATCAAGCGCCTCGAATACTTGTGGCCACAACGATTACGACCGTATTCGCATTTCTCACAGTGATGGCACGAATGTACGTTCGATTGTTTATCATTCGGAATGTTGGCCTAGATGTAAGCAATTTCTCTGGCTCTAGGATTACTTGAATAAGCTGACCAACGTCTAGGATTATACTATGATATTAACCATGATGCTGGTAAGATGCAGGAGCACTTGCGTTGTATCATCAATTCTGATGTCCTCAATTTTAGTCTCTCGCTGGATGGGCTGTTATAATACCTGAAGTTATCTATGGTGCAGGGCGACACACAGCATATGTCCAGGACACGGCCACCACGGCGATGCATCTGAACTTCGCCACTCAAGGCATCTACATGTGGGCGATCGGCCTCGTCAAGATCTCCATTGGGCTGTTTCTCTTGCGCTTTGCCCCGCGAAAGGGTTATAAGGTCTTCATTTGGGTTATAATTGGTAGGCTAATGCTCCTTACTGGTCACGGGGTGATTCTGACGAGCATGATCTGTTTGCAGTGCTCATGCTCCTCTATACAACGATTTGCTTCTTGGTACGTGCCAGGCGCCCCCTTCCTCGGTGTCAGACACGGTGGAAATGTCTAACCCGCATACAGACCCTCATTTTCCAATGTAAAGATATCCGGAGTATCTGGGACATGTCGGTAAAGTCGAAATGTTTTACCCCAACGCAATTGCTGGAGTTGAGCTATACCAATACTGGTACGAAGACGATCCAGCCAGAACTTCATACTTGATTCAATGTCACGTTGCCTAACGTTAACAGCGCTGAATATCTTGACGGATCTGATCTTCGCCATACTCCCGGCCTTTATGTTAAGGTGTGTCTTGATAGGTTTCAGTAACCAAATTCCAGAGTGCTAACGCTAGGATCCGTATCAGACACCTTCAGGTGAATCGCCGGGTCAAGGCCTCGCTGGTTTGTATTCTGGGACTGGGGGTCTTGTAAGTCTTCGTTCCTTATAGCTTGTTTAAGAACAAATCTTCTAACATTGTCCCATCCAGTGCCTGCGCCGCCGCATTTGTCAAACTCTCAGTCCTCCCTAACTACGGCCGCACGGGCGATTTCCTCTGGGACTACTCCACACTCACAATTTGGGTCGTGTACGTAGAATCACCCTTTACCATCCCTCACCAAACTAACACATACTCCATTCCAGCGTCGAATCCAACATGGGTATCATTGCCGGCAGCCTTCCAACCCTAAAACCCCTCTTCAAACAAGTCCTCGGCAGTTATGGCTCCCGCTCCAAGACCCGCCCCTACAACACCTACGGCAGCAAACAATACCGGCTCCGCTCCCTCTCCCGCTCCCACCAAGGCCAATCCCAAACCCTCCACAGCGCGCCCCGAAGCCGCATCGAAGTCGAGGCAGACCAGAAGCTCCCATCCTCCCGACATTTCGCGACAACAACCACAACCACAACCACCACGTACCCTGGAAACGATAGCAGTAACTCTAGCGAAGAGTATATCCTATCGCCCACCGGCCCGGAGGGTATCATGTGCACCACGGAGGTAATGGTATCGCATACTTCGGAAGCGCGAAATTCCGCACGGGGGAAGAAGTCGGCGCATTTTGGTGGCGATGATGTGGTTTAGGGGTTTCGGGTTATATGTAATTGGGACGTTATGTGGCTGTTTCATCTGACGAAGTTTATGACTTGAGGTTATTACATTATTTTAGATTAGATTAGGGGCTTGGAGTCTTTTTGGTTCGGTATGGGAGGTATTTGTGTAATATTTTTGATATGGAGGATATTGGTAATGGTAGGACTAGGTCTAAAAGAATGTTGATTATTTGCATGCATTTACAGATCTGGCATGAATATGGCTAAGTATCTACCCATTTAATGAAAGGTACAAACACGCCATTTATGTGCCATCGACGCAGATTCAGAGATAAACTTCGCCAAGAGGGAAACTGTAAGCTTAGCATGCTTAATTAGATGTCTGGTGTAGAGAGGTATGGAGGCCCTTCATAGCTACCCTGGAGCGCTCAAGTCCAACCAAAGAGCAAGCACTGAACTATATCAGACCGAAAATGAAAGAATGAGGGAAACTTAAGAGTTTATTCTTGCATAAAACGGCGAGAAAGAGAAGAGAGAGAAAAGCAACAGTCCCTAAGCCTTCCCCACATCTGTATTCGAGGATGGGATCAAAATATGGGGCTGTTCCACAAGATTGATTGTTACAAGTACATCTTTCCGAAAACATTGGCTTTAATGCTCACATCCTTCTGGATATTTTAAGTGAAAGTAAAAATAAAAGCATGGAGACAATCTCCTTCCCAATATCGACTGTTCAAAGAGACGTCAAGACTCCACTCAAATACAGAGCGGAAGACTCATAAGCTTACATACATATTATAGCAAGATATCAGTGCTGCCGTGCCGGGGCATTCTCAATCGTGACTGCTTCGGCCTTTTCATTACCCGTGTTCGACTGCGTCACCTGCAGTTGCTTCTCACCCACCACAAGGTCTTCGCCGTGTGTGACGTGGTTGGCGCCGCCGAAGAGAGCATCGATCTCTTCCAGAGGAACCTGCTTGGTCTCGGGGATGAAGAAGTACACAAACACTGACAAGAGAAAGTTGATACCCGCAAACATATAGAAAGCGTAGAAGCCGCAGTTGTTGAGGAAAGTTGGAAAGAACTGTTGAAAGATGGCATTGGCGACGTTCTGTGTCTGAGATGCCATTCCCACAGCTTGGGCTCTAACATTCATAGAGAAAATCTCAGACGTCCAAATCCACACAGTAGCTCCCCAGGAAGGTTTATCTGAAACAAATATTAGCGGTCGACATGGTCATCTATGTTTCATGGGGACATACAAAAGAAGATGAACAGGAAGAGTAAGAATACGATCGATATGCCGACGGGTGTGCTCTTGACATCTGAGCCGGGAGCACCTATTGATGGGGTTTCGGTCTCGACTGCTGCAACGATGATCATGCAGATTCCCATACCGATGCCACCAACAATTAGAAGAAATTTGCGCCCAAATCGATCAATGATCCAGACAGCGTTGAGCGTGAAAATAATACCAAAGGTTGCATTGAGAGCATTGATGAGAGCAATCTGACCAGCGTTGGGAAACACCTTTTGGTAGATCTTGGTAGAGTATGTGTTCAGTGTGCCCTGTCCGGTGATCTGTTGACCGGCATTGATGACCAGAGCAAGAGCCATACGCTTGCGGAGAGACTTGTCTTTCCACAGCGCAGAGTAGCTTCCAGAGATGGCCTCTTTTTCGTACTCAATAGCTTCGCGAATTTTCAGGAGTTCTTCCTCGACCTCATTAGGTTCGCGAACTTTTTGGAGAGCCTTACGGGCTTTCTCAACGTCATTGTTCCGTTGGATGTACCTGAGAAATAATTAGTAAACAGACAACTTTATCGGCATCATGACACTTGCCATCGTGGAGAGCCTGGAATGGTCGGCATAAGCGCTAGGATTAAGCAAGGAACTAAGAGTTGAAAGATAACAACCATCTTCCAGTCCCATTCACCCAGGTTCTCCTTGTGCTCTGTGCACCCATAATTCACCCAGAAACAGATAAAGGAACCAACCGAGTAGAACATTTGCCAGAAGGTCATGATCTTCCCACGGATCTCAGCCGGAGCTAGCTCGCCAATGTAGATAGGACCCGCAGCTGTACGGTCGAGAAGTCAACCTTCAACGTTTGGTTATGTGATATGTAGAGCAAAGCGACTTACTAAGAGCAATGCCTTGGCCGACACCGATGATGCATCGCCCAGCAAGGAAGCACGCAATGTTACCACGAGGAGCGAAGGTCTGCATGAAGGTGGAAGCGATCACCATGACACAACCGATTGCCATTCCAAATTTACGACCAAGAAAGTCTGCCGTGGGTCCTCCCAAGAAGAAACCACCAAAGATGGCGCCCACAGTATAAGCCGTATTGACAGCTCCAATCATGTTGTCATCCGGGTCATTGAAATAGACGACCCAGTTGTTCGAGCCTTGTACGGAGTTGTATACCGATGCATCATATCCATAAAGGACCATGCATGCTGCTGCGACACAGGAGATATACCTAGGACCTCCCAAGTAAGTATTGATTCGGACCGCTGCGACTGATATGGACGGACCAGTTATAGGCTCTTTTGGAGCCCATCATTTTGAACGTCATGGTTGCTGCGCTGCAGCTTCGATAATAATATCAGACTATGACAGGCCCAAGGGTCACCTGTTGCCAGTAGCTACCTGAAGTCTTTGGGGAGATAGGAGGAAGCTTCATATGAGAGAAAGGGGGTCAATTGGGAGTTCGTCCACTGCCACCCTCAGGTATAAATAATGATACGACTCATCAGGTAGTTGATAGAAAGAACAGCAAGGCAACAAGACGACGAGAAGACTACATTCGTATAAGAACCACGGGACACAACCATGATAGCTACAGCCCTCCAGCCACGTTAAGAGCCAAGCGAGCTCGACCAATCCTTCCCGGCGGCACTAGCATCCTGGCCCAGTTTTGATAACGAACACTCGGGCATCTAAGTGGTGGGGTATCCGGGGAAAAGTTGAATGAAGCGAGGTGTTGGGGCATCACTAGAATGGGACGGGGGAGTCTGGGGAAATCCGGGGTCGAGATTCGAGGAAATTCTCGGCCATCGAAAGACATCCGTCAAAACGTTTCCACGAATCAGCGGCAACGCGGCCGGACTAGGAGTGAGGGTGAAGGAATCCACCAATTGAAGATGGGGGTGGTGCCCATGATGGTTGAATAAAAACCGGGGTACTAATAAAAGAGAAAGGAATGGATGGTAAAGAGGAGACGGTGGAAAGTAGGAAATGCTGAGCAGGATCTAGATTCACATGGCCGACGAAGGGAAGTCACAAGGGGGTCACATGAATCATTCTACTCTATTTTCTCCCATTCAGCCTAATCTCCATTCTGACAATACTAGTACTATTAATCTAACGCACTGATCCTACCGACCTTCCGCCATCCACTGCCTGACTAGGCTAAGCAAGAAAGGTAAGTAGCTAAACTGGAAATAGTCCATGTGCCTTTGAAGGTATTGTTATGATTGATTGCCCATGGCCTAGCCACTGCGACTCCCATTACCTTCATCACTAGGCCCCCTGGGCCCTTGCTTCATGTTTTTGGTCGCGCAATGTCTCCGAAGGCTTGCATTTGAGGCTCGAGGCAATACAGGAACCCTCTCCTTCAATATCCCGCTTCCCTCAGCGATGGACCCATGCGACTCTAGATCGAAAACATCCCGAAACCCCTTGCGAGGCTCCCTATTAAAGAGACCAAGACGTCTGAGCCTCCTCTCTGTCATGGAGAGATTTGCTCCGGAGCACTGGGTGCCGCCCATAGTAGGGTTGTGTTCTGTCTGCAGACTTAACCCACTATAAGGGGATGCAGAAGTCGAAGTCGTTGTGGCCATAGGCAGCAGACCTGAGGATATAAAGGTCTTAGCTGCCAGATTCCTAGATGCTCGGCTTCTGCGCGAGCGCCTGTAAGAACGCACCATGTACAGAATAACAGCTACCATTGCGAGAAATCCCAGCAGCATGCAAGCCCAATAAAGGACTTGGTAAAACACTGTCCTGTGTACTTGGCATCGATCTCTTATAAGTCTCAGGTTCTTTCGAGGGTAGCATGCAGTGCAAGCATCCTTTTCTGCTATAGACATGCTCTTTGAGGTACAAACCTTCTCCAAGTCGTATCCTCGACAAATTCTGTCTTGACAGTTCAACCTCAAATTGTGGAATGTCTGTCGAATAGACCTTTTCCGGGCTACCCTCCTATGTAGGGATTGTTCGAAGTAGTGTTGGTCGTAAAGATCTGTATAATCCAGTCTCGAAGAACTGTCAGCCGAGTTTCAAGATCTCCGACATAGACTTGAGCTGTAGTGTCTGGTCTAGCGGCCGGGTATGGCTCACTAGCTCGGGTCCGACTCGCATGTATCAGTTGCAGACCATCTTGCCTTGATAGAGACTTGTGTGAGTTATCTTCCTGTACCAACCCAGATGATGAATGGTACCTTAACTGTACGGGGTTGTCCGAGCTCATGGTTATGGGCTTTTCCAAGCTGTTTACACATCCTTGCGAGTTTTTTAATCTCACTTGAATGACAGGCAGCACGAGTGTCCCACAGAGAGGTGAGTTAACTTCAAGCTTTGGATATGCTATGCCACTCAAGTTCACCAAAAGGACTGGTGCCGATTCCAACGCCAACGTACAGTTGAGAGATATTGCACAACTCAACCCGCCCCAGTGGTATACGTTGGTAGATGTGGTATTAGTCAATGTGATAGGAATACACTCGATGCAGAGCGGCGCATCCCCTCGACTGTCTATGTTGAAGCAAGGAGCTGACCTAGGCCTATTGGAAGCCAGATCCAATAATGCATATAGGAATGCAACGAAGCGTCGTTGGCAATACATGACAAAAATGCAATTCCAATGAGTAACAGTACTTTTAAAATAGAGCGGGTACTTCTGTAGATCTTTGTTTGAGACCTAACGAGTGAGGTCATGATAGGGAACAGAGGAAGCCGTAGTTTCGGTTTACTACGAGGAATCAGGAAACTACGCTTCAGAGTAGCCCCCATAATCTACATGGAGAAAGTGTCCCCGGACCTTCAGATATGACACCAGGTACTAATTTGGATTGCCCTGATCTTAAAGTCACGAACCCCGATTTATATATATGTTCTAGAAAGCACATCCATAAAGTACCTATGTATGCGCCAGTCACCAAGATGGTATGCAAAAGGTGCCTATCAGCCTAAGAGCTCCTTGTGAAGCTGCGTACAACTTCAGGAAAGGAGCGAATGGGGGAAACTGTCTCCAGTTGATAAAACTGAACAGTGAACAGTGACTATTCAGCCCTGAGTGAAGCGAATAAGGATGAGTTAGGCTGTGCCAAATCTCCACCGCTAAAGTGATACAAGGAAGTGCGATGCTCCTCATTGATCGTCCTACTTTCTCTCCGAAATCTCGAAATTTCTCCACTGATCTTCCCTGAGGAATAGAATCCTCAAGTGAGATGAATCCGAGAGGTCTCTAACACAACCACCCAATTCGGGCAATATAGGATCACGTGCTCTCGTGACGAAGCGACGCGGTCCATCGCGCTTGAAAGATCATCAGACTGCTCGATCGAATAGCTTCATTCATTCGCCTTTAACTCCTCCCTTTCAGGATCCACTCGACTACACCCTGGTATTCATCTTCATATCTTGATTACATACAAACCACCAAGCAGATCGGGTGTTACTCACCTGTTGTGTCATCACTGATGCCCCGCACTTATGGTAAAAGAGCAAAGCAGACGCGACTTTCTTTTGCTCCGATAGCCCTGTCGCAAGATTCCGCCGAGGATCCCGGCGAGAAGAGTGACCGCAACGCTACTCTGCGTTATGGCCATCCATCAATGCCCACTGTCCGCAGTACTCGGCCTTTACCAAGCGGGCCATCAAGCGGAAGCATGTCGTCTGTTCCGTTCGTGAAGAAGTCCTCGGCAGACCAGCAAGACTCCATATCGAAAGCAGAAACTTCCGAAAGCATCGCCCCTACGGAAAAAAAGAAGAAGAAGAAGGATAAGAAGGAGAAAAAGAAGAAAAAGGACAAGAAGGGAAAGGAAGCGCAAGAGAAGAAGGAAAAGGAAAAGAGCGAGGGTAAGTAAAATGAGTTTTAAACTGCGGTGGTATCTTACCCTAACTCCATAGAGAATCCGCAGATGAACTACGACAGCCTTCTACTTCCGAAACCAAGGTGCCTCTCCACCAAGAGAGCGAAAACGATGATGAAGAAGCCCCTACCAGTGCTCGAAAAGTAAGGGATGCGCGAACTTGGAAACGGAAGAGATCTCAGACACCATCCGACGCCGCGCATTCCCCATCTCGAAATCCTTCACCTTCTGCGAGGTCCGACAATAGTGACGCTGACGATATAATCTCTCGGCCTCGACGGAAATTACGACGAGGCCCGGCACAGCAGCCTACTGTTATGCTGGATGATGACGATTCTGATGAAGGACCTATTTCAACCCCTGCAAGAAAACGAAGGAGGGTCATCGATGCTCAGCCACCACAGACACCGGAACAAAACTTGGATCAAGACGAGCTAGATCTCAGGGAGGACCTCCAAGATCTTCAAGACTCAGGTAGGTCTACACATCTTTGATTCGGCATCTTTTTTTTCTTAACCATTGACCGTTTTGCTAGTGGTGAAAGAAACACGAACCAGAGGAAGGCTGGCTAATTCTGCGCGAGCCCAAAGACAACAACATCTAGAAGCGTTACGCCGTCGGAGAGCCGGTGAAAAGGAAACCGATGACGAGAGCCTAGGGACTGCGCAAAGCGCATCAGAAAGCGAGGATGAAAGTGAGGGCGAAAGCACTATTCCACAGCCTCGTTTCCGTCAAGAAAAAGAGGATAGTGATGTCGAATCCTCTGTGGCAAGCGATGAAGATCTTGATCGTTATGAAGATGATTTCGTTCTAGAAGATGGGACTCTCGGTGCACCAAGCAGTCTCCCAGATATGCCTTTCGAATTCTCCCGTCATGCATACAAGCAATTAAAAGATTACTTCCAAGACGCGGTGGAATGGATGGTATTCAACCAGCTTAATCCAGCCTTTGAGCGCTCTAGCCCAGTCTACCAAGTCGCATTTTCAAAATTAGAAGATGAGGTCAAAGGTCGAACTGGGTCGCAGTTAATTTCCTCGGTATGGAATGCCAACTTCCGCAGCGCCCTCATGGCAAGGCCTCGTATGGAAGTTACCGGATACCCAACGCTGGAGAACCACCCTTGCGATGCCTGCAATCGATCCGGTCATCCGGCCTCCTCCGACATGAAACTATATGGAAAAGCATACTCATTGGAGACGTTTGAGCCTCTGTCGGACGAGAACAGTGACGCCGAAGAAGATGAACAAGAACGGGATCGAGATGGACATGTTCTCCCCGATGAGAACACTCGATTCTTGCTAGGAAGGTACGTCTGATACCTTTCACTCTCTATTTCCCCCTCAAGCATCGCTCACACATAAACTCCCAGACATTGCAAAAACAGAGCTACCATGGCCCACACTCTTATCCACTGGCGCTTTCACCTTAATGAATGGGTAGTAGACCATCTTGAACGAATGGGCTACATGTCCGATAAGGAAGTTTTCCGGCGGAACCGCTGGAACCAGAAGAAAAAGGCGAAAAGGGCCGCCGAAGCTGTCGGATTGATGGTTTACGAGGGCGAGATAAAGAAGCTCTGGCGAGATTTCCATATCAACCTCAGAACGGCTCGAGAATCAGTGGTATGTTCATTCTATCAGACTCTCACCTTCGTCCTCTCCATAAAATTTAGGCTGATATCTATATAGGCGCTTGGATAGTACCTCATCCAAATCTCTTTATTATTCTTCGCATTCATCCTGTCGATATCTTTACTTGAGATAATATCTACTATGGGCCTTGAGAGGCTGGCTTTTGTTATTATCTTTTTTACCCCTCAAACTTATGCTATGTACATACACCTGGATTCATGGTTCACTCATGTCATCCTTTATCTCTCTGCTTCTTGTTTACTACCCCGATGGAATTTGGTACGCTCGGTTGATACCCCAGGTCTGGCATGGCCTTCCGTACGAATTTTCATTCGAACGTCTTTACCTTGATTCTGCCTCTTATTTTGCCTTTAGCTATTTTCTCGCTTGATGCAGCCTTCAGCCTTCATGACTTCACGCACTTCTTGGATGATAATCCAGTACTATTTACGATCATGCCTCTATAATCATTCACGTTCCATTATCTAGGCATACGTTGACCAAAATAAGTAACAAACGACATCAGCGAAACGAAAAGAAAAGGAATCAGTATGAGTTATACAAATACATGCATTGCCCGCTCCAGGACTTCCAGAAACAGAGGCATGAGGGGAGAAGAAAAAAAGGTACATAGAAGGATCGAAGACTCCGAAATGACAGATGGATGAAAGCCATTCACATAACCATTAAGTCCATTCTTTTAATTGCCGCGCCGGTCCAACCCCATAAATTATATTTTGGAAATCGCAGGCGATTGTTCAATCAGATGCTTTGTATACCCTTTTCAGAACGCATGCGGATTGTGTGGTCATGCATTGCCGTTTTTAACAATTTTACTGTTTTCAAATCCATTTAACGCGTGGTTCGATTCGTGTATATCGGGAATACCAGACAGGGTCATTGTTGTCACACTGATCTGCCCCAGGCAGACTGATGGCGCACAGCAGGCTTTAAAGCAACAGGCGGTTCGAGCATAGACTATAGGTTAAGACTGTTAATGGCTGACCATTGACACCTGTTGCGGTCTTTGCCTTCGCTAGCGATGTCCATTTACAGAGTAGGTTGAGCCTGCTTCTGCTCCTCGGGAATCGCTCCGGGGGTAAGCATCTGCAGAAATGACTTGATCAGCATTCATGTACGGTTTAAGCCGTCAAAAACATAACGTCAAGAAACAAGAATAATGACGGCAATTTCAATTATGATTATGTCGATCTGTTGGGGTGATCGTCAAAGGGTAAAAGAGTTTTCACCGCGTCTCGGCTTTCGGGCGCAACCAGAAGATAAAGCGAATAATGGCGGTGATGGCGATAACAAGGCATTGGAAATGCATAGCAGCAAAAATTTTTAGATATGACCTACCTCGTTGGCACCCTTGATCATGCCCTGCTCACGCTCCATCTGCACGTACTGCTCCTCCTCCGCATAGGCGAGCGCGAATGGGATACCGACAAGGAAAGCACTAGTGCTGATAACCCAGAGTGCGCGACCGCTGAACATGAGACTGGACTTTGTGAATGAGGTGATGGAGGAAACTGTGCTGGTAACCTGGCGGCGGGCAGAGGGAGGGATGATATCTTTCAGGGCGGACAGACGCTCGTAGAAGGTCTCGCCATCGAGCTCGATATCGGAGTCCTCGGAGATCTCAGACTCTGAATTCGTTATACATGTTAGAGCATCGGTTAAACATTGTGGTCTTCAGGCTGAAATCAGGATTGCTACGCGGTGTGTTTGAGCCAGCAGTTTGGTCGGCGTAGTGAGTGCGGCCGGCAACACAGGCTGGGAGCAAGCTTGTACCATCTCGCACACACACAGAAGGTAGCCTCGACACCGCTGAATCCGAGGGAATGCACTAGAGTACTAACCGGTATCAGTGTAGTCGTCATCCTCGTCATCCGAGGCAAGAAGGACGTTGTTCTTGGTGGCCTGGGGCTTCTCCTGGGCGTAGTGCTCATCCTCGACTTCTTGGAGCTGAACCATCTTGACTATAGGTTATTAATTGAATGGGAGATTATAAAATATATGAATGGACGAGGCAAATTGACGGTGTTGCGGTGTTGGATGGAATTGAAATTGAGAGGTGACGGAAACTGATGGGTAAATGGAGAGGATTGCGGATTCGACATCGTTCCGTACCAACTTTTTTCCCGAGCCAAATGGAGCTAAAAGCGGCAATGGCCTTCGGCCCCAATAGGTACGATACTGCAGCGCATAGAAGGATCTCTACCTTAACTACCTGGTCAGACAATGAAAAATATATATGTGATATAGGAAAAACAGCACTCAAGAATACATGTTTTGATGTCATTCGTTTTAATTACATAGAGGGAAGAAAAATGTCGGGCGTCACGCCCTTCTCTTAACTATACTATACAATAAGCAGCAGCTTCTATCTATTCCGTAGACCATTCCTTCTCTAGATTTCACTTCATTCATCTTCTTCCCAGCTTCCATCTGGCGATCCTTTCTTGGATCTCCTCCCATGGGAAAGAACGAAGTTATATCCCTCCAGTTCGCCTTCCTGCAGAACCACAGTTGGCCTACCGGTGCCTTGTCCCTTGTTCTGGACGTTACCGCTGAAAACCTGTCGGGCAACCCGGCGCAGATCCTCCACGGTCAGTGCATCGATATGATCGCACATCTCTTTCACACCAACCTTCCGACCATGCACCTGAACCTGGCGTCCGAGATCCTCCAATTCGACCATTCGTGACTCCAGGTTCATGAGAAGAGAGGAGCGGAGCTGGTTCTTTGCACGGTTGACTTCCTGGGCCTGCAAGGCAGAGTAACCGTTGTCAAGAGTCAGTGCCTGCAGTTCGCGGCACATGACCTCGAGCATCTCGGGCGTCCGTGTCGGACTGCATGAGGCAGAGATCCCGAAAATTCCGCTGTCGGTGTAACTATGATTGAAAGCGATACAGCTCTCAACCCATCCGTGCTGGTTCAGCACGTTTGTGTAAAGGCGTGAGTACATACCCTTGCCAGGACCGCCTGCGGAGAATGATCCACCACCACCAAGCAGTGTCTGGAGAGTCGCGAGAGCATAGATGTCAGGGTTGGAGATGGGAAGAGCCTCAAAGGCGAGATGGATATGGCTCAAGCGAGGAAGCATGGGGTTCGCCGGAGGAGGGATTGGAGGAAGAGAAAGGAAACCGCCAGTATAATGAGAAGGGCGTGTCAAGTTGAATGTTGACGGTTCCACCAAGGAAGGATCCAATGGTGACATGGAGCTGTTCTGCGACCCGGAAAGATTCTTGAGGAATGGAAGTTTTGAGAGAAGACTGGACTCGGACTTTGGGGATGCAGGAGTGGTCGATGTGGTGGACGACGGCGTGAACTGGGGAATTGTGGGCACTTGCCCTTCTTCGACAGCCGACTTGGAGTTCGACAAAGTAGTTTCAATGCCGGTTCCCGATAGAACAGGACCCTTGTTAGACTTTTGCCCCTGCATGTCACCGAAGTACTGCTCCGTGAGCTTGACAGCTACATCATGCGGCACACCGGCGAAGGCAACGACCATCCTGCCAGGGTTGAAGAAGACTTCGCGATATTTATCCACAACCGCCTTGTTGATCTCTCCTAGTCTTTCCTCCGGGCATAACAGTGGGTTTCCCAACGTGTTGTCCTTGTAGGCGGCCATATGTACCAGCTCCGGCAGAATAAGCTCCGGCTTAGCCCAGATCTCGCCAATCTCATACTCAGCTGTACCCAGCTGCTGGAGCACCTCCTCTTCTGTGATGAGCGGATCACGAATTGTCTCAGCCAAAAGGCCCAGAGTCGTTGGGACAGCCGAGTTGAAACTGGCAGACTGGTACATCAGCGACTCTCGCGAAGAGGCGCACTGAATGTTGCCTCCAAGACCCTCAAGAACTTCAAGCATCTCGTCGCTAGACCGTTTCTTGGTCGACTTGAATGCTAGTCGATCCATAATATGGCTAACTCCTCGTAGGCTCTCATCCTCGTATCGGGAACCAGCGTCGACGTAAACTCCAACACCAGAGAAGGGTCCTGGCAAAGATTCAGTAGCGACACGAATTCCATTCGGCAAGGTGGTGATCTGGTCGAGCTCAGCAGGATCCTATAGCATTGCGCAAAGACATGAGTTAGAAGATCAGACCAAACGAACACCCAACATTTCGGCATTACCTTGGAACCGGCCTCATTGACAGTAGCGAAGCTCCTTGAAACAGAACGAGAGGCGCGAGAGAGTGGCTTCGCGGACTCAACTGCCCGCAATACTGAGCGACGCATATTGTCAGTCTTGAATTCAATAAGTTCGGAGGAGATTGACTTCAGGTGCTCCTTGTGTTGTTGGGGAGAGCTGTTTTCCAGAGACCACCGCAAGGATTTGGATGAAAGCCGAGATCCCATGGCTTATCTAATCCAGTCTGTTTTCATCCTTAATCAAAACCAACCAAAATGACGTCGACTGGAAATTGTTCCTTCCCTTTCATTTCTAATACTGTTCTGAGTCGACTTGGTCTAGATCTTCAAATTAGGTGTGGCAGCAGCATAGATGGCCTCTTTTTTTCCCCCACCTCTGTGTGCTCGGCTACGTCCTTTATGGAATCGTCATTTATACTGTACGACGAAGTCTGAAACAAAGAATTGCTTTTAAGCCACGCCCACATCTATCACGTAACCTCTAGTTCTACCGAATAAACCATTTATGGCCGTGCAACTAATTTTAGATCTATCTTAGCTGAACCTGTTACGAATTCGCCGTAGCCCATGTTCTATACCAGTCAAGGCAAGAGGCATTCGCAACACTGGCGCCGATCTTGATATTCAGGCCGCACAAAATCTGTTTCACAGCATTCTCGACTTTCTTGCCATTGGACGTGACTGGAATCTCTGGACAAGCGTCCACTATACCCGGGACGTGCCGAGGGCTGAGCTCCTTGCGGATAGTGGCTTGAATACGTCCCGCGAGTTCCTGCGGCATGGTCTTTTCCTGCGATGCTAGCTTCACGAAAAGGACGACAGTCTCATCTGCATCAATTCCGTCTCGCCTCCGTCCAATGCACAAGGAATCCTCCACTTCCTCTGCAAAGTGCTTGAGCAGAATATTGTAGATTTCTGCGCTTCCAAACCTAACTCCGGCCGGTTTCAGGACGCCATCACTCCGACCTAGCATGACTACCCCTCCAGTCCGAGGGTCCAAGCGCACGAAGTCTCCATGATGCCAGACTGATGGTCCGAAAACATCAAAATAACTCTTGCGGTATTTCTCTGCACCAACAGTCCCAGGTGGCCAGAACATGACCGGCTGTGCAGGGAAAGGCTTTGTACAGACGAGATCGCCTGGTTCGCCAGAAGCACTAATGTCGTTGCCCGCATAGTCGTATACAGAAACGGCCATGCCTAGGCTGCGACATTGAATCTCACCCTTGTGAACCGGCAAGATAGGGCAGCAGGAACAAAACAAGGACAGAATATCAGTTCCACCAGTGATTGAACCCAGCATAATATCAGGGTGAATAGATGAGTAGACGTATTCGAATGTGGAGGGCGCCAGCGGAGAGCCAGTGCTAAATATCGCTCTCAGGGTTTGCAGTGTTACCGGCCGGTGGAGGTGCTTTCGCGGATTCAGGGAAGCCTGCTCCAAGATAGACAGGTACTTTGCCGAAGTTCCGAAGTGGGTTATCTTCAATTCATCAATTAGACGTGGCATGGCCATCTCTCCATTCCCGCCTTCAGAGTCAAACGGCCGAAAGGGGGAACCATCGTACAGAACAATGGTGGCACCACTAGCAAGCCCGGAGACCAACCAATGCCACATCATCCAAGTGACAGTAGTAAAGTAGAACAAGCGGTCTCCAGGGCGAATATCGCAATGGAGCATGTGTTCCTTCTTATGCTGCAGCAAGGTTCCAAGCGATCCATGAACAATAGGCTTAGGTGCCCCTGTCGTACCGGAAGAGTATAATATATACACCGGGTGACCAGGCTCTAAGCTTGCAAATTCGAGGGGAGCCGAAGGGTTGCTGGCGGCAGAGAGGAAAGACTCGTACGTAGATACCTTTCCCTGAATAGGTGACAGCTCCTCAAGATTGATCCGGTGTGACTTGATTGTCTCGAATACAACAAGCAGCTCCAGGTTTGGCAGTCCTGGAACAATTTGGCGGATTTTAGCCTCTGCCCCATGCACTTTGCCATTATATAATGAAGCATTGTCGGCGAATAGAATCTTCGGTTCTATCTGTTTCAGGCGCTCTAGCACTGCGTGCACACCCGTGTCTGGGGAGACGCCAGTCCAGAATGCTCCTATGGAAGTTGTCGCCAGCATAGCAACAACGGTATTGGTATGATTGCCTAGAAACCCTGCCACACGATCCCCGGACTGTAGGCCCGCTCCTTTTAGTGAGTTGACACATTGCCGGACGCGTTCACGCAGCTCTTTCCATGAAACATACTCTCGTTCCGACTCCGTAGCAGCGATTATCGCCACCTCATTCTCACCGAGCACGCTAGCTGGGTAGAGAAGATTCTCAGCGAAGTTCAGTCTACTACCTTCGAAGAAGTTGGGTCTAGGGAAGAGATCTTGATCAGAGTCGAGGGCCTGTACTACTTGTCAGAAGGAGAAGAGGCATTGCCGCTGGGTAACTAAAGGAGCCATGACAAGACAGCTGTAAATACTTACACGGTCATATGGTTTATGAGACTTGATCGTTGTGTAGTGCCATATCCGCTCCCAGAACAGTGCAGGCTCCGAGACACTCCAACGCCAAAGGTCATCGTAGCTCTTCAAAGACAGACCGTGCTCTGCGTTTATCTTCATCATAAAGTCATATATCTGCGTGTCCTGCGGAGACCTATGCCGCCATAGTTCTTTCGAACCGGAAGAAACCCCGTTTGAGGACATGATGGAAGCGATTATGGTCGGTATGTTCCTAGTGAGTTATACCCCCTTCGATTAAATTTTGTCTAATCGTGGAGAAGAAATCAGTTATCGTTTGCCAACAGGCGCTATTAGTACTGTACCTCGGTGTTGAGAAATGGTTCGATTTGAAATTTGGACCGTCCAGCTTCGGCACGGAGTACGATTGAGTTGATCATTAACTTCCAGACCTAGTTGCTAAATAGTAATTGGTAGTAAGGGCAAATCTATATGGAATGTCTAGGCGCCCAAGGGTCTAATCGGGGATCGTGGGGGCGGGAGATTCCGGAGAAGCGACAGACAAGAAAAATCCCCCCCGCCTTACCCTAGATAGAAGGCGACCGACTCAATTCAAATGCTTATTACTATTACTAGATCAAAATAGATCCCTAGTTTGGCATTTCCTCGTTACGATTTTCTTCAGCACAACGAAAGCTCAGACCTTGTGCATTGTGGCAAAACGACACAGCATTCTGTTAGTCAATGTTATTTCAAGTATGTATGCGTATCAAGATATGTATGGCACATGGTTTGCCGGCAATGTCGCATATGTACTGGTACTGGGTGTATGGATGTATGGATGTATATACTCGAGGTAATCAAAAGATAACCACTGCCTCAGAGACGGGGTATGAGGGTCAAGACACTGTTTGTATGTTCTTTGATGTGAGAAACCTGCCTCGGTCGTATTCGCCTTGCGTTGCCCCTTTCTGGGGAGTTTTGATTACATACGGAGTACTACAAAGTAGTAACTAGCTTAACTAACTAGTTTTAGATGAGAATTGAGGGAATAAAAAAAAAAAAAAGGAAAGCGAACGGTGCTTCAGGGGCCGGTATCTTACCGTATCATAACTCCATATTCTCGGGTGAACCAGCTTGTAAAACGATGCAGGGGCAATGGGACCATACCGTACGATACTATGGGTCCCTGCTGGATACCATTTGGTCTGGACGATCCACTCTTGAAAAAGTCCTTTTATTTTTCCTCCCAACGCTGGGATCCATCGGGGGAAGGGATTAATTATAGTTGATGGTCTTTTCAGCTAATTCATATTACTGACTCTCTCTTTCTTCTTCTCTTTACTGTCTCATCGCGATAAGCGTCAATTAATCTGGGCCAGGACAAGAGTGACTTTGCGATTGGGCTCCGTGCCCTTCCAGTTCCCACGTGCAAAAGGTCTGTGCCTTACGTTACCACCTGAAATTACAGGACCATCAATCACTCCGGCTTGTTCGGAGTTGCCTTTGCATCTCACCCTCATTTTCTCTCCTGTCTTTGTATACCGCCCTCGAGTCTTGGTCTTCTTTCCATTCCTCCCTCGCATCTGTTGACTATTTGCACAAGTGTTTCGCACACTTGGTCTGGATTGTGGCTGACTGCTTTCCTGTGGATACTTCAGACCGTCGTTGCTGTCCTAGTACTTTCTGAGACATTGGCAAGTGAACGAGGACCGGTCAACAAGCACAACGCTCGCGTCAGGAGTCTCGTTACCTCTTTCCTCAAGTAGCTTCTATTTTCACTCTCCCTTCCAGGACCGCGGTAGAAGTTTCTCTCCACACCATATCGGTGTTCCTGCGAAATTTGTTGTTTCCGACTGGCGGTTTCCTTGCAATGCCTCGTCGATCCGTCAACTCTTCCGCCAACGACCCCTCCAACGCGCAGTCCACCTCATCCAACTCTGGAAAGGGCGGTATCGCCTTCAAGGCGCCCACAATCAAACCTAGTCTTCTGAGCCAATTATTCTCAACCTCTCCTAAGTCCAAATCCGACTCTCAGTCTGCGAACGCGACCGCCAGGGGAGCTAGTGGGAACGCTCATCCTACTTCGATCAGCTCGGCTTCACTGTCCTTACCGACTATTTCTCTCTCTACTGCTACCGCGGGCAACCCCAATATGGACGAACCGCCGACTACGCTCTTTCAGCCCCCCTCGCCTGAAGAGGCTCGTCGCCAGGCCAAGGCAAACGCGCAATTTGGCACCATCGGCCATCCCAGCCACCGGTATTCCAGTCAACATCCTGGTGGTGTCTTTCCCGAGCCGATAATGGATGAGCCTCCCTATTATTACCTTCTTACCACCTACATTAGTTACCTAATCCTAATTGCATTTGGACATGTCCGTGACTTCTTCGGCAAACGCTTCCGTGAAGAGAATTACAGACACTTGAAACCCCGGAATGGATATGGTGCCCTCAACAGCGACTTCGACAATTTTTACGTCCGTCGTCTCAAGCTGCGCATTAATGATTGTTTTGAGCGCCCTGTGACGGGTGTACCCGGAAGATACATTACGCTGATCGACCGTGCAACTGATGATCACAACAAGCACTTCTACTTCACCGGAACCACCACCGATACGCTCAACCTGAGCTCGTACAATTACCTTGGTTTTGCGCAGTCTGAAGGCCCATGTGCAGACCTCGCCGAGGAGTCAATTAGGAAATATGGCATCACCGCTCCTAGCACCCGAGCGGAGGTTGGCACACAAGATCTTCACATGGAAGTTGAAGATCTTGTCGCCAAGTTCGTGGGCAAGGAAGCGTCAATGGTCTTCTCTATGGGATTCGGCACTAATGCAAACATTTTTCCTGCTCTGGTCGGCAAAGGTGACCTAATCATTTCCGATGAGCTGAATCACGCGTCAATCCGCTTCGGTGCACGTCTTTCTGGGGCATCTATTGGTATGTTCAAGCACAACGATATGAAGGACCTGGAGAATAGGCTTCGGGAGGCTATCAGTCAGGGTCAGCCCCGTACTCATCGCCCCTGGAAGAAGATCTTGGTCGTTGTGGAAGGTCTTTATTCTATGGAAGGGTCGATGTGCAACCTCCCAGGCTTGATATCTTTGAAACGGCGATACAAGTTCCATCTTTTTGTTGATGAGGCTCACTCAATTGGTGCCATTGGACCAAGAGGCCGAGGTGTTTGTGACTACTTCGGCATCGATACAAACGAAGTGGATATCCTCATGGGAACCCTCACAAAGTCTTTCGGTGCTAACGGAGGGTATATTGCTGCCGATAAGAACATGATCGATCAGCTTCGTGCAGCGAATTCTGGAGTTATCTACGGAGAATCGCCAGCCCCGGCAATCTTGTCTCAAATCTCGTCTGCTCTTCGTATCATCAACGGCGAAATCATTCCTGGTCAAGGTGAAGAGCGACTGCAGCGTTTGGCTTTCAACTCCCGATACCTTCGTCTGGGCCTGAAACGTCTTGGCTTTATAGTGTACGGCCACGACGATTCACCAATTATTCCAGTGCTGCTGTTCAACCCTGCTAAGATGCCAGCCTTCTCCCATGAAATGCTCAAGCGAAAGATTTCTGTTGTCGTTGTTGGTTATCCTGCTACACCCTTGGTCTCCTCCCGTGCTCGTTTCTGTGTTTCTGCTGCGCATACTAAAGAAGACCTCGACCGGGTATTGACCGCCTGTGACGAGATTGGCAATGTCCTGCAGCTCAAATTCTCGACTGGTGTTGCCGGCGGAGCCGTCACATCGAATGAAGACGTGACTCCTCCTCCAGAGATGGAGAAGGAATGGCACCGGAAGCGAGATCCCGTTACTCCTCCGCGGTGGCGTATCGAGGACGTTATCAGGCGCGGTGTCCAGGACGCCAAAGGTCCGTTGTATTAGTTCGTCATGATTGCGTTCGGTATCGTTACATATACGTTTAAAGGGTTGGCCTACAGATTCGGTTGATGCTGGTCATGCCGCGTCACAGGCTGATCGAACCATTACTATTCTACGCTTGCTGTGTATCATTACACACCCGCTCTTGGGTTGTCTCTGCATTCTTATCACGTTTCCCCCCTCCTCCACATACATGACGTGGAATGGCCACAGGCCTCAGAAACAAAACCACAAATTTCTGACCAAGGTATCGGTACGCCGTTTGAAACATTGACTACCGGACAACAAACTTGCACGAGTGCACCTGTTCACACCACTCCGTGTCCGTATCACAGAGGGGTTGACTAGACCTTGTACCTTTGGTGGCTTTTTTGCCACTTTTTCTTTTCTTCTGGCCCCTTCCTTTCACTGTCTCCTTATCGACATCCGCTGGTTCATTCCCCCCACCAAGTGCTGGAGGATGGGACAAGACCAAGCTTGTTATTGTTGAAAAGCACGGGGCCACACACTTGTACCCTAATGAGTTTGATGAGCGGTGGGGGCGCAACGGATCGCTTCGTTGGCATATATGAACGTTTATACGTAGATGATTGTTAATACATTCTTATTGAACCCATTTGTATCTTCATATATATATAGTTAGGAATTTAATGTGATGAGGCCATGTACGTTGCTCTCCGAAGCAATAAGTCAAATAGTATTCGAATACCCTCTGTTTATGCTATATATGCACCCCGTATGCAGACATCTATCCGTAACCAAACACCCCAGTAAACCCTGGCGGCTAGAAAATATAATGAATCCGGTACGCCGACTGAATGATGGTTTGTGACCTTATGCCACCTTCTGTTGCTATGATAACCATCTAGAGGTATCTCCAACCTCAGTCTTAAGCCCAGCCCAGGCTTGAATCCAATAACGTCCAAGGATATATAGAAAAACAACCAAAACAAAGGCGCCGAACGATGGAGAATAAACCTGTGAAAACCCAGAATTTGCAGCGATAGCAAACAGTAAACCCCACAGGCCAAAAGATCGTCATGAAGTCATAAAGAAATTGTACCTGCTTAACGCAGTCGAGAAAGGTAAATAGGTGTAAAGAAAACAGAAAATTCTAGATGATTACACGACATGAAGTCTAGTTAATCATTTAAACTGTACCGTATCTATCACGATCATCTTCTAGAAGCGCCTGGCTTTCTGTGGGAGTACGGTGGTGGTGGGCCTGCCGGGTAGGGGATACGGAGGGTATCCAGCCTCTCATCCAGCCGCGGACTCGCATCCAGCGACTGCGCCCGCACTTCGGATCTTCGATCTCAATAATGGACTCGTCATCTCGCGTGCCGTACATCAGGAATTGCACGCCCATGAAGCCGTCGAAGAAGAGGACGCCGAATGCCCCCAGGAAGAAGGGGATAGCTCGGCCTACCCATTCGGCGCGATTGTTGCCGCCGGAGTCAGCCCATCCGCCGCCGCCGTAAGGCGGGTAGTCGTACCAGGCGTTGGGGTTTGTGAGGAGGGACGTGGAGTAGAAGAAGTTTCCGCTGAATGCGGCCATGAATAGTAGCGGAGACAGACCGGATGTGCTCTTGCGTTTGTAATTCTTGTATAGTTGAGGTGGGCGGGAGAAAAGATATAGGACCGTTGACATCCACGAGAAAAGGGTGCCAAAGAACTCCAGGCTGAGGAAATAGGGGTGCGGTTCGGTGGCTGGCTCCGTTGGTGTTGCGTTGGCCACGACGGCGCAGAGCATCGATGCTAGTAGAACTGTGCGCGTAGAGGCAGTAGGCAGACTGGGGCCACTGCTTTTTCTGACCATGGACCGACGGGATGAGCTCAGCTTCTCATTGGAATACGACGGAGACTGGCCGTTATAAGAACCGAAGATAGGCTCTTTGCGGCCTTTCACATCCTTCGCGTCTGCATTGACTGTGGTCTCTGAAGGTGCATGGTTGACTGAGTCATTCTCGGAAAAGGATACCCCTTCTAATATACCCCCGGATCCACCCTCATGATGCGAGTGAGAGAGACTAGCGTAGCCATCCTGACGTCCTTTGATATGCGTGTACCAGAAAAACTGGAAAACAAGTGTAACATCGACCAGGACATAGTAGCTTGCAATGATGACTTGCCAAGTAGCTTGCCGAGTGAGTATAGCACCGATCAGGTTGCTAGTATCTCCCAAGCACCACTCCACAAGAAAGAATATGGACAAGCCCGACGTAGACTGCAACTGGACATTCTTGTATATCTGTGGGAGCTGTGCAAACAGCCACGAGACAATGCTGAGGGTACCCAGCACTGATGATACGAGAGCGAGCGGCGTAGGTATGCACGTGTGTAGATATGCGGAAATGGCAGCGAAAAAGGGCGAAGACGGCTCACAATGTTGCGGCAGCGCTTGAGTCAGGTGCTGTATTAAAGGAGGAGGCATATTCTCGATTCGTTGATATCCACCGAAAACTCGGAAAACTCGTCTATACCACCTGGAACGGAGTGTTTTGTATCGGCGTGTGCAGGAGAAAGTCACGACACGGCGAGATGTTCAGATGAATGGGCGAGGGTCCCACAGGGTACTGGGTGCCGGTCTATGCGGTGTGGAACTCGTTCTGCAAGGACAAAGGGGATTAAAAGGAGAGTACGGAGAAGGAGGAAGTAAGAGGAGGAAAGGAGATAGGAGTAGGAGGGAGTCCAAGGGGGTCGGCCTGATTCAGATATGGCATGCAGAACGAGTCACACTCCGTCCCCGATTAGGTCACGAGTCCAGGGCTGAGCTGAAGATCGGCGATGATGACCGACTCTGATAAGACTTTCATATCTCCCCGTCCTGATTGGCTCCTACTGGATCGGGAAACGCTCCTCCGCTCCGGTTTCCGGCGGCGGATGATCTTCCGTTGGGATCACGGGATCCCCGGCGGCGGGGAACCGTGACCGTGGGATACCCTCCGTGACGTGGCTCCAATGTCAAGAAGTCTAGAATAGACATACATATATCTGTTTTCTTCCCAAGCTTAGAGTTACTTTGACCAAACTCACGCGGGTGATATGCGATAGAATAATATGTGGAGCATTGCACCCATGACGAAGAAAGATTTACTTTGTGGGGAAAAGTAAAACATCTCGTCGATAAGATATGCTATCGCTTGGATAGGCAGCTTTTATACTCATGATTTACTCATCAGACTACTTCGGGTAAAAACAATGGCCGGGACTTGGCAACTTGTTTGGATTTTGACGATGTCCTTCAGGCCTATGATCTATTTATTCTACTTGCAAGTAAACAAGGTCACCTATGACTGTGGCTTTCCTGCTTGCAATCTCCCGACCTAATTCAGAATTACCCAATTCACTCCGCTAGAATCTACGTTTCTATCTCATCCGACATAGCCCGAATGACATAAATCTCAAGTTCAAAAGCAAAAAGTGATGATCCGATAGACTCTTCATTTTCGCTAAATTCGATCATTACAGGAACTGAATAATTGGAAAAAGCTACATAGAACTTGTCCATTCCTGCTTCCCTGAGCATCGGTTTTACGAAACCTACAAGAGCATAAGGAGCAAAGTATAAGTTTTACAATAGACTAAGTCACTAACATACAGATAGAGGTATCAAACTCAGCACCAGTGTCATTAAGTCGTTAAGCACTACAAAACATTCCGAATGTTTATCTTCTAACCATTTCCCCATAAAAGTGTACGCACTAAAATGAAAGAGTAGCAAATATCACTTAAGTAATCTAAGAAAAACGATCTAGGAAGGTTTCCAATCAGCAGCTGCCGCTATGGCTACTGTGCCGAGAATGACTGCGATGATGACGATGATGACTATGATGGCGATGGCCGTGACGATGTTTGTGACGGTGATGATGATGTCCATGGTGATGGTGGTGGTGATGATGATGATCGTGCTCATCATCATCTGGTTTATCCTCCATCTTATTTCCAACGAAGTTACCTAATATCGCACCACCCACAGCTCCTAGAAGGCCATGGTTACTTTGATGCCCCAAATAATAGCCTCCAGCACCACCAGCAAGTGCCCCTGCCAGGTTGCGCTCAGTTCCCTCGTTGTCGGAAGTGTTGTTGGATTCTTGGGGACGAGAGCTTGGAGGATGGTGCCGATCTTGTTCATCGGTGGGCACGTTGCTGGGTTACTTCAGTGTGAATTCATCGGAATTTTATAAAACAACAGCGTACTAATAATCAGCGTTACTTCCTCGACGGTTTCTTTCTTGCTCAAAGCCCTCCGCAGAAGCTGGGTTGAGGTAGTTCTGTTGCGGGCCCGACATTTGGGGGGGATAAGACCTCGGCGTTTGTGCTAAGTCATACTGCGAGCCATACTGGTAGTTTTGACTCGGAGGGAATTGCTGCGAATAAGGATTTTGGGGTTCATAATCGTACGGTGGATTTTGGTATAGGCTATCTGCGGGCGCGTAGAAGTTCGCCTCGGGTCCAGGACCAGGAGGAGCGTAGTGTGGGCGTTGGGCATAAGGATCAGACATCCTGAAGGTGGGGTGGAAGGTAGATGCAGGTAGCACTTTGTACTCAGGTTCTCGAAGGGGAGGTGTTGGTCAATAAATAATGGTTCTGTTTCATTTGAGGAGTCATGGAGTATGGATTAACTGCCTAATGACCATGGCGTGCAGCGCAGCTGACCTTCTCGCGCGACATTCCGCCAAGGTGGTATGAGGTGACAGCTTATAACATTGCATACCATACGCCAGTCTGCCAGACTCAGTAGAACCCTTCTTCATAAGTTCTTGAAAATCAGATAGAACAACCATGCACAAGGTAAAGAGAAGACAGCAAAGGGGGAAAAAAAAGCACAGGTCTACATTCTTGCGTGACTCCACATCTGGACTCGACTCAGCATTCAGCGTGACTGAAATGCGTGTTCTAATCGCTCACTGGGTAGTCCGACATTCTTACTGCGGCAACTTTAGGAGCGATGGCTTTTCTGCCAACTGACATGTACGACAGACACATGCGTTGCACAAAGCCAGGGCTAGAGGCTAGGGGTCTCCTAAATGACATGGGACGGCATATAGTCAATGCCTACTTTTCAACACAACAGCAGTAGTAGGCCCTATTGTTGGTACCTAAAACCTTTTCCTTCTTCAAGCTTGTCCCATTTCTCTTAAGCAGGGAAATTATTCCGAAAATAAGCAAGTCCAACATATACATGCAAAGCGGAGGGTTCTCCAGCGGATATACAAGCATAGTCTTCTGCAGCACAGAAGACAGACACCCTTCTAATATCAGTAGCAGACCCAGAAGCTATGCTGAGTCTCAAACACAACTGCCTTTGTGTTAGGTTTCTTGTAGGTCATATTGAAGACATTCCTGGATGATCAAAATTGACGGACGGAGGAATGGAGGGGTAGACTATAAGACCCGGGCTTCACCATTCGTCTTAGATAATTTGTAAGAATATAGGATCTTGTTGTACTCCGTACGGCGTAATGAACGAGAATTGCTTTGTTGGTACCAAAGAAAGCGACTAGCCGAGTTTGGCTTCGGAGATAAATCACGTTACAACCAAATGCCATCAGGCTGAGAGTCTATCAGATTCATCTGATCTAGACCTCCTTATCTTCTTTTTACCTGTCTCGTTAATCGACTAGTTATTGCTCTAGGTAGATACGGCTAGTTGTGAAATATATGATTCTCATTGATTACCACTTCGACAAGCTTGAACATCTGACGTTGAGCGTCATAGCATTTTCTCAATACCAACGCCTCTACATTCATACTTCTCCGGAAGTGGCCAAGCGGCAGCACATTTCAAAGACACCGTCAATATGGAGACCCAGATTAGTATGAATAACCCTTGATCCTGGTCATATTTCGTTATAGCTTCCGACAGTATGAAGAGTTCTTCAACTGACATGCTCATACAGGAACGCCTAGCCTACGACAGAGCTGCCGCTTTTGTCGGGGTCGAAAGATTAGATGTTCTGGCGGACGTATCTGTAAAGCTTGCCTAGACCGTAATATCAACTGCGTCTACGGCCCTGAAGCCCGCAAGGGCCGACCAAAGCGCAAAGGAACGGAGGACCAGTGCACCATTAACCCGGGTGTCAGCAAGCGCGACAGGAAGCAGTCCACTTCATTGATTAATGCTGCAGTATCCGGCATTCTGAGGGATGATCCGGTGGTGCATGCGTCAGTGGCCCTCAAGAAGGTTCACACATTGGGTAACGACTTAGAGCAGATGTTTGATGATTACTTTATCAGCAAGACTGGATCGGAATCCAATCTTCTTCAGTTGTCTATAAGTTCTTTTCAGAAACGTCAACAGCGATCGTATACTTCGATACCACACATCCATCCTACATACCATCAGGCAAACTATGAAGAGCTCTTATCCTCCATTGCCCAAGAGATGGTGGAAATGCTTCTCCTGCGCGTTGGCTCTTTGAGATGTGGACAACCGGAGGGCAACCGAAACTTCTTTATTGCTAGTCTAGTGGCTGACACGACACCGTCCATGTTCGACCCTCCACAGCATCATAATCCTCTAACAGCTCTAGGAAAGCATCGCATCTTGCAGCTGATTGACATGTGGTTTTCGGTGCATCCTCTGTCGCCACTGGTATCAAAAACCTTGCTCACTGGTGAAGTTAAGGATGGGACAGTGGACGAGGCTCTATTGGCAATAATTTTGGCTGATGCGTGTCATGTTTTAAGTGGTGACAGCGAGCAGCATGGAGCTATAAGTGATGAATCCCAGAAGTTGTCTGAGTTCGCTTCCATCCAAATCAAGCAGCGCCAGCTACCACTTGACGACACAGAGGCCCTCTCCACTGTACAAGCCTTGTTTCTCATAGCATGGAGAGAATTGTGCTTGGGACATGCCCGGCGAGCAACCTGCATTGTGGGCTATACATGCTATATGGCCTCACGCTTAGAAAAAACATGGAAGAATGCCGACATGAAGAGCGTAAAATTAAATGGTGTTGATATTGACCTGGTCAAAAAAGAGGTCCTGCAAAATGTTCACTGGTTATGCTTAACCACCACCACCTGGGCGTTCATGCAATTTGATCAGGCCCTTGCGCTCTTCGGCCCTGACGAGATCCCTGATTTTCCCTGCCTGGATGAGACCACTTCCGCCCTGATACGCTTAGACCAGGCGTCTGATAACATATCTACGCTGCCGGCACAGATACAAGCCTTACGATATTTATGGCCTCTCAGCCATATCTCCAGTACGGTGTCTCACATCTATATTCTGTATCTCAATATGCCTGCCAAGGGAGTCCCAAAAACCTCATGGCAGGAGCAGCATGTTCACCAGTTATACGATCTCCTTCAGTCTTGTGCTGATTTCCCCACGTTGTCGGCTAAGATTAGAGATGTCCTCCTTCAGGCGGTGCAGGCTGTGGAGAGTCAAATCAAGACATTGCCTTCACAACTTTACTTGTTAACTGCCTACCATATCATAATCGCACACATGTTATTCTCCAAGAATAAAACGGACCAAAAGTCGTTGAGAATATCGTCTACGATCATAAATGCCTTCTGCCAGTCTGCATCGGCACTTCTGGCCCTTTCGTATCGCTCCCTAGATCCGTCAAAGGGTATAATGCCGGTACAGAGGGAAGGAGGGATGGCATTTATCAATATGCTTGTCCTGGGGCTCGATACGTGTAGTAGAGCCCTAGTTCATATTTATGACCATCTCAGCCGTGGTTTGATTAACGGTCAAAAAGAACATACAGCAATCAAAGAAGATCTAGCGAATTATGCTGATAAATTTCATCAAATTTGTAAAAGCGATGCGGTCTCACGATGTGGAACCGTAATGCGGCCCGTTAAGAAACGGCTCAAATGGGCGAAATTGGCATTTCAACACCTTCAGATACTACCTGAGCCCCAGCAAGTACTTTCATCTGCCCAGCACGGGGCCTCTGGCTCGACTATATCCTTAAATCTCGGCTGGCCCCATATTGATGGCTTGCTGTTAGATCCCGCCTTTGCTACTGCCCGACCTGGAGATATGTCATCGTCAGATATAGTTTCCGATGCGCTCTTGGTGGACCGGCAGCCGGTTTCAGGCATTACTGACCCATTCTTTGTTGTAGATGACCCCATAATCAACACGCTTCTAGGCTTTCCGGGGGTTACTGATGCCCATGAGCAGTTCTATCAAAACCATACGTACCTCCAGCCGAGCAAGCTGAGCATAGGGTCGGAGCAAGAGCTTCTCCGCACTCCAAATTCAACATCCTTGCTTCCAGGCGACGGAGAAAGTCTAGACTTGGTGTATCGTGGCGCCAGGCGTTCGCCTTTGAGTCTCGCCAATACCGATGACCGCCCGAATGAGCTTAACTCTACGCCATCTGGCATGACAGAATTTATGTATAGTGACGCTATCAATTTCACGTCGCCAGAGCAGACCTTGGACAACGATTTATTGTCACAGTTGCTCAGCAACCCCGATGATAACATAGGACCCTTGTGCGGCAAATGATGTAGGCATCTATGACTGCAAACGCGGCCCTCATTATGAAGTTAGGCGTCTCGTAGGTCTAGCCATGCTCAACTGTTCCTGGCAGTCAAGGCTTCCTACACCGGCAGCCATTAAAGCAAACACGGCTAACAACCCCTTGTGTGAGGCCTACTGTTAGGGATACTAGCTTCTAACAATCATGGAGCATTGACTTGAAAACGGATTCGATGACCACACAGTTTAAGGCCCGTTGTTGTACCGGACGGACCTTACCTCAGGCCCCGAAGCCTCAAATCAGGACCCCTCATGAGACTAAGGATAGATGGAGTGTTGAATGGACTTCATTGTGATGGTTTTATTTCAAATCTACTCTATTAAACTTAGTTGACCGGTATCAAGCTGTTATTATAGCTCACGGCTGGGAGACACCTATGTGACATATATCGCTCAAAGTTTCCAGGAAACTATACAAAAACAAGGGAATAGAAACATATGGCGCTCTCTATCCAACAGGAAGAAGGGCAAAAAAGGGAGAGAAAACATTGAAAAGGAAAGAGGGGGGGGGGAATCTAAATGCGAAAACAATCAAAAAACATTGACTTGAAGCCCATCAAACCATAACCTTACTCCCTTCAATCTCCTCAAGCAGTAATGGTTATCGGCCGTCCCAGATACGGGTTATCCAGCTGCAATGGCCGACGAACAAAGTTCTCAAAGATCCAAAGACCAACATCATTGCGACAAATAGTATACCCAATCGCGGGGTTCATCTCCGTCCCAGCCCTAATCCTAGCCAGTCCAACTCCCTCACCATCTGTGAACCAACTAGGGCGAACGAGAGTATAATCCCGAATTGCCCTATCTGCTTCGGGCCTCCTCATCTCGTCGAAGATAGTCTCCTCCATGACTTTCTTGTCCGCATGTGGCTCCCTCAGCAGCCAGTAGTTCAACGGCACCATGGCAATCGGCGAGTCTCGCTTCTTGGTGGTCAACCCCACCGAGCTAATAGCGATAAGCACCGGCTTTGCACCAAGTGCTCGGGATGCCGCGAGTATGGTTCTAACGGCGTCCTGGCAGATAGTCGGGTTGTCGAGCCTGGGTCTCAACGGGTTCGTGAAAATGGGTTTGCCGCCGACGCCGGAGATAATTATGTCGACGGGTCGACCCTTGTACACGAGTGTCTGTTGCACTGCGTCAAGGTCCGTCACGCTGCCTTTGACAACGTAGAGCTTGTCTGCGGTGACTGATTCGGAAATACCCCGTTGGCGCAGTAGATTCTGGAGCTTGGCCGGATCGCGAACCACTAGGATGTCATTAGAATCACAACTGAAGACCAACATGTACCCCAAAACAGGAAACGGGCATAGTAGGTAGATGGAAGAGATAAATCAAATACATACAAGCAGAGCAACAGATACCGGCCTCCAAGGCTTGAACCAAACAAGCCAAAGTACATCCGCCCGTGGAACCAAAGAAAGCAACAGTATGAAGATTGCCCGCAGCCATGGCGAATAAAATTATTGAAGGTGCAAAATGAGAGAGATAGTTGCAATTCTTGTAATTGTGATTGTAAGTGATGAATTGGAACTTACATTCTCGGATCTAAGTCATCTTTTATATTCTTATGTGTGGGGTCTATGCTGCGTTGGGTGGGAGTAAATCTCCGTCTAGAGACGGAGACTTTTGGATCCCCGGGGGCTGTGTTGACTAACACCTCCGTTTCCAGGCGGTGGTTTTTTTGTGCACAAATAACCATGTGTGGATGGTTTTCCCAGGGATTATAAATGTTTAGTTCGATCTTATTGCTTTTAATCTTGATATACGGGGGATCTAGCTCGAGGCATCGTGGTGGATTGTAGGCTATTGACGGTGCCGCCCAGTAGTACTGGCGGAGGTTGATGTACGGCCTACTTTGTATCAATTTAAAAACTGAACATATCTTCGTAATATTCGCTAGTTATAGTATCAAATCACAGGCAAAGAAAAAAAAATTGTAGTCGACAGAAGATGTGTGTGACTTGGGGTATCCCATAGGCTTTGTTATGTGGGAAACAGGAAATCGCTAGACACAGAACGGAAAGCTTAAAAAACATACAAAGGAAAGCAGAGACAAAGAGAGAGAGAGCCTCAAACAAGGGAGCAGGGCCAGAAGATAAAAACAGACCTCTGTAGTCTAGAGGCAAAAATTCTAGGTCATCCATATGTAGTCCCGCACTGCCGCGCGTTGAGCGCTAGAGAGACCAGACAGGTAGAACACAAGATCGTGTAAATAACCTGGAAAACACAGAGAATAATGAAATACTGTGGTCCAACCAGAGTCATGTGTCCAGCACATTGTTAGCGCCTGGCCAACATAGAACTTTCATAATGACTAGACGTTTAGGCGAGAAACGTCAATTAAGGCCCAGAGACACGATCATTGGCTTATAGACTTCCGCATCTTTCGGCCTACCCAGTCAGCTAGCATCGAATCCAACTGACTGTTCATTTCCTTGAGTCGCTTGCTCTCCTCCTTAAACAGGCTACCAGTGATTGGGTGATCAGGGCCAGCAGGGGGAACGTTAGAGTTATCGTGAACGATGATGAACAAGTCGCGGATATCGCTTTCATCGTCAAGGTAGGATCGCAGGCTAGCATCGCTCCATGTAGGTGTATCGGTCGACCCTACGTCGAACGACGTTCTATCTGCATCAAGATTCCTGCTACTGTTGCTCTCGACAGCTGGAGACAAAGGCGGGGATACCGGGGAGACGGAGAAGCCTCCAGGTGATGATGGATCCATCGTCATGCCCGGTGCACCTGGTGAAGATGGGCCCTCCACTGGGGATATATCCACTGGAGAAACTTCCACCGGGGAGTCTCCACGGAAGCCTTGGTATCCCACATCCTGCCTTGGAGGGAAATTTTGTGGTGGAGAGGCAACGGAGTGTTGCGAATAGTGAGGTCTGGTAGGAGATGCTACCGTGTCTGCTGAACTTGGCTGTGCAGTGTTGAGTTTCTTCAATGGGCTTGATGTCCGAATGGGAGAGGACAAAGGCTGGTCTTGCTGAAGATTAGTCGAGACAGGGGACTGTGGGATATCGTCCTCGGACGCTACTTGGCGTATCGTTTGCTCTTTCCTCTGGCTCTGTGCAACGTTCACATCATCATTAGCCTCCGCTGATCTCTGTGCCGCCCGTTCCTGCTCCACGCCATTTCTTGAAGGAGCCTGGACGACTGGGGATTGCTTCTGCAGCTTGCTGGCCTGTTTCTGCACCACGAGAGGGTTAGGAGATTTTGACTCGGGAGACGATATCGATTCTGATGATGTCTTGGGTTGTGGCGAAGATCGAGACAATTCACCCGAAACCTTTTCTGCCTCATCAACATCTTCTTCGGCTGCCTTCGTCTTTTTGTCTTTTCTCTTGAATAAGCCACTGAGCATCCCTGGTTTTTTGTCTTTGCGCTTTTTGTCGTCCTTGTTCTTATCATATGCGCTGAGAGCTTTCTCGACAGCCTCCATGCTCCCACGGGTCTTGCAATTTGATACATTGTCAGCAATCCCTTCAATTGAATAGCTTATGGGAGTGTATCCTACCTCTCGTGCGTCATTGGCTACGCTACCACTGCCAACCTCGTCGCGGAGGAGGTTTGGTGTAAGAGAGATTTTCTTCGTCTCAACGGTGTCATCCTTGAAGAATGAGTCTGTGTTACGCACAGTCCCGTTTCTTGACCGGCTGACAGCTGTTTCTGCTGAGTAAGGTTTTAGCAATTAATCATACATCTCGTTCTGTATGATTCGGAGGATAGCCATACCTTCAGACTCCAACAACTCCACACTAGATCGTTGGTTCTCGGGGCTGGCCCGATCAGATTCTTTGACTTCGTGTACTGTTTCCAAATCCTCGCTTGCCTTGTCTCTTTGCGACTTCGGTCTGAGAGGCTCGACAACAATGTCCTCATGTTCACTCTCTTGCAGGTCGTCAACATCCCCTTGCAATCCATCCACATCGGTCAAAGAAGCAACATCGTCCAGTTCGTCATCCGTCGAAAACTCTATGTCAGATGCTTCAATGTAGGTTGGGCTCGTAAACGTTACGGTCTTCGCGTTTCTACGGCGCATTGCTTTCTTCAGCGGATTCTTAGACTTTTCCGAGTTGTCTCCGAGCATCGTCGCGGAAAGCTGCTTTTGTTAGAGGACGTCATTTAAGACTAGAATAGAACCGCCTACATCGACATTTCTGTGTTTATTTAATCTTGCCAATCTTTCGGTTGGTGTCTCAATATGCTCGGCAGGCAGATACCCTATTGCTAGTTAGCTTCAGTTTGAGGAGTCCAAATCCTCAGCTTACCAATACTGCCATCTTTGACGATTCGAACAAGCCACCAGTAGCTGTTACTGTCGTCCAGAAGGACCATAGTGTCACCCTTTGCCGCGTTGGCTTGTCCATCAACGGTTGCAACGAAGTTGTGAAGCGCATAAACAAACTCGAAGTCGATATCCTCTACTCAAAGTCAGATAGAACTTTGTGCAAACTTTGGGGAGAAATCCAAAGTATTGGCCCGTCTTCGAAATCTTTGGGTTTTCATTGAGAGATATAACGCACCGTCGTCGATAGATGGGGAGCTCGAGATTTTATCCATAAGATCATCATCCAACAAATCATCATCGCCTTCTCCGTCTGCTAGGTCACCATCTTCTGAGCCTCCAACGTGCTGACTGTGCCCTAGGTCGTCGTCCAAATCATCGTCGTCATCATATATATCGATACCATCGCGATAATCATCGGCGGCTAGGTGATTTTCTTCGGTCCCGGGCCCATGCATCACTTCTTCTCTCGTGTCTTGATCGGCATGCCGAATGGATTGCTCCTGGTGGGGTCCAAAGCCGCTGCTTACGACAATATGCTGTTTCGAATGATCCTTAGCCGAGGGTGCATGCTGGTCTTGAAGATCAAGAGTATCTGACACCGGGCAGTTAGCCTTAAACGCTGATGGAGTCAGGTATCAATGGCTCGTATGGCGACGTACCAGCGCGAACAATTCGGGGGCGCGTCATATTGGGTGAGTTTCCACTGTCGACTTAGGGATGAAAGTGAAGTAGCGCGGAGAACAGAACCAACAAGCGACTCATTTAAGTCGTGAAGATTAGAGTCAAATGAAACGGGAGGAAATAATCTGACGCTCTCCGAGGTCCTGATAAAGAATGAAAGGTCGCAAAGGCCTAGTGCGTGCGTCAAATGAAAGAATATCGCGGAGATTTAGGCGCGAGGGACAAGAAAAGGCGGATATTAAAAATTGGCAGAGCCACAAACAACGACAGCGGGGGTTTGTTTGACAACTGTACAGCAGCGAGGCGCACGGGGTTGGTCGAAGGTCGGGCAACAAGGCGAGCAAAAAATAAAGAGAACGAAGAAAAGAAATATACTCTCAGAGCAATATCGAAATTTCACAATAAACACAACAATAAACAAGGCTGCAGCAGGGCAGCAAAAGGTACAGCAGCCGAAACCGTGCTAAATGACAAGAACGAGTTCCCCGGACTTTCAGGACAACCACAAAAAGGAGGTTCTCCAGTGTTAATTGCCCCCCCCCAAAACAAGCGCCCCTTGCGCGCGCTTAATCAAACCATTCCCAAAGCGGCCTCGTGCCTGAACCAACGAGTTGAAAGAAGCCAAAATGCCAAGGTCTAGACTGCTTACCGTCCCGATTGGCTGGGGCTTCACCGGTGAACGGCTTAGGGCTCCCAGTTGAGGGTTCCCGGTGGGTCAGGTGACACTTTGTAGGCTAGGGCCGAAAGCAGACTAGGGCCGGCCCACGGGACTCCGCTGGGCGTGCTGTTAATGGTTGGTAACTGGTCAATGATGATTGCATTTTACATGATCTTCGTTTCCCCGCTGCTGGCTTTCCGATCTTGCAATGACATCGCCTTCCGTTATCTCCCGATATGCCCATCCTTGCCCATTTCCGTCCCAGTCTGACGATTTTTCTTCCTTCTTCTCATTTACCTCTGCCTGGTGGTTGCTACCTGACGTCGAATACCATTTACATTACTAAGAGAACCACTTGGGCTTGCTTTTAAAAGCCATTTAACCTTTATTTTATTCTTCTTACCCCACCGGAACTGTCTAAACTGGTTGTTTCTTATACAATTTCTCAAAGCGTTGGTTCCTCTCGATGTTGCACCACTGCACCTATCAGCTGGGAGGACTGTGAATTTCTTCTTTTTCTTTTTTCTTGACCTTTTGACATCGCCGATTAAGAGGACTTCGTGCTCTCTGTAAGGGCATGGCTCAGACAGAGAGGAACAGTGCGTTGGCAGGGTTGAAGATCGACACATCCTTTCCTCTTACACACAGACCTAGATGGCGAAGTGAGGCTGGAGGCAGGAGAGTGACGGATGATGGAACTGGTATCGAGGGCGACCGTACAAACATCTTTCACGAATCTGGCGCACGCCGTTACGGTACTGATGAAGACAACAGTGTTCTGAGCAGCCTGCATTCAGCGACTCCCCCTATCTCCGTACCCCGACATGATGATCATCCCAAGGAAGATGTTAGCTTCCCGCAAAGACCTGAGGATGTACAATCATCTCCGCTTGACAGCTTCCTTCACAGCCGCCGCCGTTCCGTCAGTTTCGACCCGAATATCACCATTGACTCCGGACAGCCTCAGGCACTAGGAGAGCCGTTGGCAAAGGGCGTTGTAAGGACACGACCCCAGAGATTCCAGGCAAAAGGCTCGAGCCTGAAAAACACGCTACCCCAGGATGATGATGACGATCACTATCCGAGACAAGGATATCGGGCTCAGCGGGACTTCGACTCTCATGAAGGTTTCCTGAGTAGTCCTGATGATGACATGCCCGGGACTTCGGCGATTGATCGTCCCACGTCGTTGACATCGATCTCCACGGCTTCCCCCATCACCGAAGAGCTGCGTACCCCTCCTGAAGGATCCAAAGGCGCCCTACCGTCACCCTTCTGCGTAGCGTCTCCTGTGCAAGGATTTGCTTCGCTTGATGACCGCAGCTCCTGGTCTAGTAGCGTTATAACCCCTTTCGGAAGCAAGACAAGAGGTTTTAGAGGCCCCACTCGCCAGAGCTCCCGCCGATCAACAGCTTCGAGCGGCAAGTCTCCCGCCAGCATGTTTCTTTCCATGTGGAGCAGTGGCGAAGAGCCTGCACCACAGCCTGATGATGAGGGTCAAATGGTCGGGACTGAGTATGTTCTGGGAAAGCAGATCGGATTTGGGGGGTTCAGTACGGTAAAGGAGGCGTACAAAGCCGATGAAACTGGTGGAACCAAACGGTTGGCTGTTAAGATTGTGCGGAAACAAGTCTCGGGAAAGAATGAAAAGGAGAACGATGAGGTTCAAGCAGAATTTGATCATGAAGTTCGAGTCTGGCGATATCTCAGCCATCCAAATGTTTTGACACTTGACGCTGTCTACGAAACTGACTACGCAACATTTTGTTTCACTAAATTAGCCATTGGCGGTACCCTTTTCGATCTTATTCGGCAAAACCGACGCGGTCTTGATATGAAACTTGCAAAGAAATATACATATCAGTTAGCGTGTGCGCTGCGATACCTGCATGAAGATGCCCGAGTGGTGCACCGAGATATCAAACTGGAGAACTGTCTTCTGGACCCGATAGAGCTTCCAGACGGAACGAAGGCGTCGAATCTTGTCTTGTGTGATTTCGGAATGGCAGAATGGATGAATATCGATAACGGCGGTGACTCTCCCGACCCATACGACGACGCTGCGGATCGGCCGCCACCCAAAACTATCGGTCCTGCTGGGTCCAGTACTAGCGTTGCAGGAAGCTTGGAATATGCATCTCCAGAACTGCTTCTTTCTACCAGTGGTGTCATCGACGCATCCGTTGATATATGGGCATTTGGCGTGATCGCTTATACTGTGGTCGTAGGGTCTCGCCCCTTTCAAGATCCATTCACGCCCCGCATTCAATCGCACATTCTTAGCGGGAGCTGGGACAGGACGGCAGTCTTAGGTGATGAAACAGATATGCCGGCCCGCAGGGACCGGGAGCATGCCCTTGAGTTGATCGAGGGTTGCTTGGATATGAACGTTGAAAACCGTTGGACCATCCGTGATGTACTCTCATCCCGTTGGCTGCGGGAACTCTCTGAAAAGGGTGAAGATGGTGAAGCCGACACCATCTGGAAGCTGTGAGGCTTCTTCTTCTTTTTCTTTTTCTCTTCTTTCCGTATTGATTTCTTACCCGTTTCGGTTGAGGTGTCTTGAAATATGGGATATGACGCATTGCATTTCGACTTACGATATATTGATGATCAAAACTGGCGCTATTATGATATGGACAAGCGCTGGTGTTCGGGATTAATTGATCATCTATGATACCCTCTCTTTCTGTGCTTTTGTTGTTTGCGATTCTATTGGTTGACATTTCGGTATACGGCGGAGGCTCCTTTCATACATCATCTTGTTCACTCTTGGGGGGGCCTCATGGCTTTGATTGTTCTGGGCGGATGCTACTTTTTATGCAATGGTTGGTCCTGGTATCTTTGGAGGATATGTTCTTCGGTTTCATCAGCATGGCGTTTGGTTGGTCTGGTTTTCTGCAGCGTTATATTCTCCTTTCCTGTATCTATATAGCTGGTAGCTGTGCTGTACTATGCAGTTAGTGGGATTCTAGTTATAATTGCACCGCCTTCTAGAAGGAGGCTTGAAAACGCCAAAATCCATTTCAAAAAAGCTATCACAACGTGTACACTGGTAAAGTTTGATAATATCCTTAGATAGACATATTCAATAACTGCCCTCATCGCAAAGAATTGTACCCCCCGTTCTCATGGGAGACATGCACTTAGCAAGACTTCCTCAACAAGAAACTCCAATCACACCAAAAACTAGCATTCCACGCCGTTATAAAGAGAAACAGCCCATATAGTGAACATCGTTATCAGATTCAGTGTAGTATAAAACCCTCTCAGCCAGTTATCCATCATCGACCGCAAAAGCCAATGTAGAATAGACTAACAACTCCCAAACTTCCACGAAACCCGCTGTCCAGAGGTACATATACCTTACTGCAGGTGAGCGGGTGAATTAGCAAGCACTATAGCCAGTAGAGAGGAATACTGATTGATTGCTAGGTGACTTGAAGATGGGAACTACTGTTCAGCTGATGCCGGATGAAGTCTAGGAGTAATGGGTTGTTCGGGCTTCGTTTGGGGTATGAAGGGGAATGGTGACATTGTAGGTGGATGTTGTCTGGTATATATGAATACCGGGCTGTATTCGACATTCTCATGATGACTATCACATGTCACGCGTTCCTATTCTAAAGGTTTGTGTTGAATAGTATAGATAGTTTTGGATTGGATTGGATTACCAGGAATTTGTGTCATAATTGGTGCCTCGTGCTTGACAACCATCCCGATAATGGCCTAGAAAGAGGACTGACAGAGAGTTCCGACGTTTCAATCTCTGGCGGGTAGTGCAGGTCATTTTGCTTGCGCACCAAGTCCATGATCTCCATGACTAGTAGGCTCTCCGCCCAAGGCATCTCGGGACTTTCCAGGAGCTCTTCGCGGATGCATCGTGCGACCTCGTCCGCCTCCGGGATGAACAACGGCTCTGCCTCCTGAAGTGTCTCTCTATAAGGCTCTGAAAGGCTGTATCTATTCTTGAAGACATACAGCTCTGTCGGTATCGTTTCCCACCCATGGATCTCGATCTTGCCATTAGAGCCTTCGATAATCACATGTGCGAGCTGTCCGTTGGGGCCGGCTGCGGTAGATAAGCTGGCGCTTGCTTGAGCATGTATTTCACGTACACCTGTCGAAAAAATCATCTCGACAATGGTGGTTTCGTCGACGCCTGACTTGGGATACTTCTTCATGGTAGACGTAACCTGGGTTGGGCGAGTCGTTCCTCTTGGGAGAGCCCGAAGTATCCAATGCAAGGCCAAACTACCAACTAGTACGCCATTAGCCTTGGTTTGAACAAAGCTGATTCATGGGTAACCTGCGTTCCAAGAGCGCCCCGCCAGCCAGGTCTTTCGATGTCAGTCGACCACTCTCAGGGCGGAACATGCAATAGTTGTTTCTGACGCCAAAGTTGGCAACTATGCGATTGACTTCTCCAATCTCTCCCTCTCTAAGCAGCTGACAGGTTTTTCTACTTGCTTGTGGCCACCACAGCCACCATCCCTCCATGAGGAATAGTCGCTTCCGCTGTGCAATCTCGAACAGCTTCCTGGCTTGTGCAGCGTTCACTGTCAGGCTCTTCTGGCAGACGACATGTTTTCCTGCTTCGAGGGCCATCAAAGCATTTTGGAAATGGTGGGAGTGCGGTGTGGCAATGAACACCACATCGATGAGGTCACTGCGAACTAACTCCGAATAGTCGCGAAATGTCAAGGTGCATTCGGGAACCTCAAAGGATTTGAGGAGCTCCTTAGCCATATCTTCCGAGCGAGAGGACGCTACGCCGACTAATGCGTGATGAGGGTCATTTGGATCTTCTTTGCCCATATGATAATTGAGGTTCCCCGTAAAGCCTAGGTGGGTTAGCGAACCGTATGTCTGGGGCAGGGAAATTGAGAACACGTACACCTGGCATAACATCCTGTGCCTTCAAATGATAGGCCATTCTTCAGCTTATGTTATAATAGATTATGGGACAACTAAGTACACACCTAGAATGCCCCAGTGTAAGAGTTCTATTTCATCTTCCACTTCACTCATTGTGATATTGGACATGGAACGGTGACAGTTATCAGCAATCCAGGCGTCAACAAAGGGGTGTGGACTTCGCTACTGCTCTAATGCAGTGGATGCCGCAGTCTCACTGTTATTGCTTTCAGAGCTGGCTATCCATCTTTCATATTCTCGTTTGCCAGCGCTTGCTCTTCTAGCCAAGTCCATATTTGAACGAGATCTGGAGCCACGTCGCATGTGCGCCTTGACTCTTCTTGAGTCACATCGATATATTTTCCAAGGTACTTCCTACCCATTGATTGGAGATGCGCATGGTGAACAGTCCGGATTATTGGTTACACAGTTCTGCTGTACCGCCGCTGTTCAGCATGGAATCTTGCAACCGCTAAGGTTTCTCCTCAGTCTTACCGGGCACAAGCATGGATATCGGCCTCGTCTAGGCAAACGTACAGTACGACAACTTGTAGGGCAGCACTGACTGGAATACCACAGTAGGATCATGCGGAAGCAACGACGCCCAGGGTATACATCAATGGGAAAGATAGCACGATGAAAGCCAGGAAACATTCCACAACAGGCAGAAATACCACGTTAGACTTGGGTACTCCGCGAATTGTTATACCAATGTAAAAGAGGGAAATAGGGAAATCAAGATTCATCCAGCCTATTCACGTATCTAGAGTGCATATTTATACAAGTAGCTGTCAAACCAAAAAGAGAACATCAATGGGGGGAAAAAATACATAGTGCAGAGATAATGAATCACTTGGCCATCATCACCAGGCTGATAGAGGGGCATGCAAAGTTCTCCGTTGGGCAAGGCTTGCTGACCATCCCTAAACATATTGTCCGTGAAACTGTTCACAAGCACCAAATTACCAAAGTCTGTTCTCGGGCAAGACCTTCTCCTTCTTAACACCAGCAGCAGTCTTCCTCTCAACCGGCGAGCGGAAGAACAGACTGGGTCCCTCCATAGGCTTCAACAAATGGCTCAGATAACCCCTGTGAGCAGGATCACGGTAGTACTCGATATCTTTTCTCTTCGTCGGGTCGGGCAGCCTATACTGGAAGCCCATCTCCTTCATAATGGCAGACTCGGTCAGGGTCTCTGCTCCCTCAGCGTTGTTCAATCCCTCACTACCACTCTCCTTTGTCCAGGCCGTAGACACGAATGGGTGCATTTCACGGCGCATGATGCGTGCGATTGCCGACTTGGTGTAGAATCTGGTAGTAACGGATCCGCCCGCAGCCTCAACAGCAGCAATGGCGCTTGCTGAGGCGCGAGAAACGACGATATGGATGGGTTGTTTGAGGGTAGATTCAGCGCCTCGACCGAGAAGCTTCACTCCTTCTTTTGTTTGGTGGATGCAGCGTGATTGGGCCAGCTCGCGGATGGTGACGGGCCGAGCAGGGTCGATACGGCCTTGGTCGATCCATTCTTGGATGCGGTCGAGGTTGACGGGGGCGAGGTCAAGAGAGAAGCTGTATTAGCCGGAGTCAGTAAGTTCATCATGCCTCCCGCACTTGCAATTCCGGTAATGGCGGCAGTGTGTAAAACCGGCAGAGCCAGAATACAGAAAATAAGAAAACATACACATTATTGAACCCTCTCTCGCCATGAACAATAATTTCTGGCGTCTGACCACCATTGAATCTAGCCGGGACCTTTCCATGCTGCTTTTGACCCTTATGACCTCTTCCAGAGGTCTTACCTTTCCCAGATGCTGGACCGCGACCTCTCCTGATCCGCTTGTTATAGGCACCCGGGGTATCGGAAAGGGAAGCTAGGATGTGAGCATTGCGGCTTTGTTGCTGAAGCTGGGGAAAAAGTAGGGAAAGGGACGAGACGGCGGATAGGGGTTTTGAAAGTGGGCGCTGCCACTGGGCAGGCAGTATTTGAAGCCTGGGTGGCATGGTGATTTGCAATGTTCAGTCGTCGTTGGAGAATCAACGGGTTTCGGCGTGAGATACACGCCAAAGATCTTTCGGAGGCTTGCCTGAGGCCCGTGGCCGGAGATACATCGGGCCGGTGAGGGCGAGGACTGTATTGTAGGTCCAAAATTCCACTTGCCATAACTTTTGAAATATCATAATTTCTATGCGTTACATAACGACTTATTCCCTTATGTGATTTTCCAGTGAATTTGTATCGAGGAATCTTGTTCCAGTCGACCTGGTACCTACTACTACTAGTAGTAGTCTATCCATTCACTGCAGCTACAGGATTCCTCCATCTCCCATTGGTCAATTACTCTATTCTAAGTTACCGCTCTCATTATATGGCAGAATTATCTTTTGTTAGAGGCGGTGTGGTGGATAAGCTGATCGGGGTTGTTACAATGCCAGATTTATATGGATCGAAAAAGTTTTCATACATTTATATCCCTTGCAGACCACTATGAGCCTGTTTGGGTACTTCTTTATGGTGTCACTTGCGAACTCCTAAACATGCCAATGCAAGCAGATGTTCGACATGGGTGTATGAACGGAGATAGCAATCAACAACGCCATTGCCATGCTTCGTCCAAATAAAAAAAATATAAAAAAAAAAAAAAGTCGCCCCTCCCTGATCCTTAATGATCTCGTTGGCTCCTCAATGCAATAGCCGTCTATAATATTGAACGCCGTAATAATGCAAGGTCGTTAGAATAACAGAAAAAAGGAGAGCTGTAAACTGTACAAGATACAGGATGGAAGAAGAAAAAAAAAGAAAAGACAAAGAATGAAGGCTAAACACCTCTTTCGTACGGAGTCATGATTCAATCGTAACATGAGATGCAGATGTCAATGAACTTTAATAGTGTGGAGTTGAATGGAAGGTGGGTTGAAGAAAAGGTGCCTGCGGCCAAGCCTCATGATGAAGGTAGGGTAGCAGGCCTGTCTTGCGCTCTGCTGCAGTTTTGCCGAGTGGCTGATAATGCATATGCTCGAAAGGAACTGCGCGCTGTTGTTGAAGTGAGGACGACGGTGGAGGAATCAACAAGGTGTTGAAATTGCGAACAGGTCGGTAAGGTGAGTTGCGGTTTGCAAGGAAGAAGGAAGGCGACAAGTTAGTCTGGGGGGTGTGGCTGGAGTATGCAGAGATGGCGGGAGAGATGGTGGCCGAGGTGACGCCAAACGGACTATTATGCTGCCTTGCAGGGTCTGGGAGTGACACCGAGGGGTTGTACAATCCGTTCGTAATGGGAGGGACCTGGGTTGGTGGCAGCTGGGGGACCCAATTGGTGGAAGGATTGTAGACCGAATGCATTGCGCGATTAGCAACGGAGGGAAATGGAAGCACAGATGTTGGAATGCCCGAAACTAGGGCATTAGAAGATGGTGGGAAGTTCGGACGTGGCAATCGTGACACTGATCCAGATAGGCTATTCACAGAGGGTGCAGATGTTGCTGCCAAGACTGGTGGCAAAGTAGGGACACCGGTCAAAGCAGCCGATGGAAGCGTGGACATCGACGTAGATAGAGCAGTCGGCATTGCCACTCTTTTTGGTGGTTGGTCTTCAACGTAGTCGTCTAGGGTTCGCTTCTTGGAAGGCACCGGCGGGAATTCCTTGCTCAAGTGGGGAGGTGCTGCGTATGCTGGCGCGTTTGATGGCAAGCTCCAGTCTGAGCACGAAGAACATCTGAATTGGGAGGGGAGGGCAGTCTCTGTGAGGGCGACACTTGAGAAGCTCCTAGATTTGGCGAAATACGAAGTGCTGGAGATGACGACTCTAGTTCCTTCGGTTCCGGTGCCAAAGATGCCTTGTTGAAAAAGTCGGCAAAAAGGCTAAGTTTCGAGTGCCATTGCGTCCACCCTTCCTCCGAAACGAAGAGATTGTACCGCACATTGCTGAGAAATTCCACCTCCATAACATGTATTTCCTGCACAGAAATGCCAGAAACCTCGGCCCACGTTTTATTAGTGTAGGTGTTGTCGTCGAGAACTAGACGCTGGTTAGCTCACTTTCTGAATATTAGCCTGTGGAAGATGTTCAAACCAACATTTATTTCCCAGCATAAGAGCAATTGTCATCAATCTATACTCGCTACCCTTCTTTCCTCGGACTCGATGGTTGAATTTCTTCAGCCGGTATATGAAAAGAAGTGCTAATAGAATGACATTTTGGCTCACTTGCGTAGTCGAGAGGATGTTTGTTACCCATTTCTGGAAACCAGCGGACGGAATCGCTTCTGGCACAATGTACAGAAGAGGGTTCTTTTTTTCCTCGATATCATTCAACTTGGCCGTAGTTTCAAACCAGAACAAGCATGTCATCTGCCTGAGTTAGTATACATGGCTTCTCACACAGTAAGCAGCAATGGTCCCTTACCTGAGCAGCAAAATCGGCCAGATTACCCTTGCTATTGTTGATAGATGACGGTATCTGCAAATAAGACGCAACGGACTTAGAACCTCCTTTCTTCTGGCTAGCTGGCTCAGAAGACGGGGCGTCTTGAAGCGAGGATTGACTCGGTGGCTTCGACTGCGGTACAGAGGCAGTAGAGTGGTGTTCCGATGCCATGCGCGTATAGTTCGGAGCTTTGGCGTAGGGGTGAAGTGTAACTCCACCAAATTTACCGCCATAACCGGAGGGCGGAATACTATTATACGCAACGCCGGCCATATCGTTCGGAGGAGTAGGCAGACCGTCCCTGAACGGTGCGGTCCAGTGGTGATCAGGGTCCTCCAAAACTGTTTCGAGATGTTGTCTTTTCGCACAAGTCGAATCTTCCGTCCGGGGATAGAGAGGTATGGTGGGGGTGAACGGATGTGGGACAGAAAACGACTGTGTTGAGAACACTGGAAGCGACATAAGGAGGTTTGCAGGTGGAGAATAGAAGAGAGAAGTTGTTGAGGTAATACTGCTGAACACAGCTTCTCATGGAACTCCCATTGGCATCAACCACGACTAAGTATTCAATATCGCCGACACTGATAGTTGTTCACTTCCGAATGGCTAGACCGTCTGGGAAGAAATAGTGTTGGTAGTGGATGGTAGACCACAGGGAATTGCACAGAATTATTTGGAGAGAGTTATTGAACACTAAAGTGGAGGATGGATCCAGCTTTTGGTCATATCAAAAAAAAAAAAATGCCGTGAAGGTCCCGGAGGATAGCAACAGTAGCGGACCCAGTGAATGTTGATCGTGCCTTGGTCGGTGGAATGAAGGCACTGAAGGGGGTGGGAGAAGATTAATTGAAAAAAGGCCAGACCAAGAGTAAGCAAATCTCAATATAGTATTTAGTCACAGTGTTGTGAATTGGTATAGATTGGAAGGTGAGAACGGAGATGTACTTGAACCTTTAGGAAGTTGCAAGTACATCCAGTTATAGAAAACTCATATATCCAGTAACAAAATAAGGAAAACTAATATAAAAGGAAAGTCCAAAGAATCAAAAAAGCCAAATAGAAAAAAAAAATAATAATTAAAAAGCCCCAGACCCTCTATGGAATCAAACCATATAGAAAGGAAAAAATAAAATAAAATAAAAAAGGTGAATTTAAATTGAATTAAGGCGAACAAGAAACACTAAATTAAAATAAATATGAAAAAGGAAGGGAAGGTGAAAAAAAAAAAATGGAGTAATAATGAAGGATGAAGTCAAGACATCATCCTCATCCAGCAAATAATAACTAAACCTCATACATCTCCGCTAGATGAGCCAGGGTAGGTCTTTAGTCCATGTCCGGAGAAGTGCAACGACCATACAGGATAGACAAAGTTTGACCCGGACGCAGGTCCAGAGGGCTGATCCTCCTTTCTGGACTCGTTTGGGTCGGTTCCGGTTTGGTCATCCAGGTTTGATTGTCTCTGCTTTGTCTTGAAGATAATTGAAATACCGGTTGATGTCAGAGCCCCGGGGAGGGGGTTAAAGCAGGTGGATGCATGCTACGGAATAGTGGAAGGCTCACTAAACTTGAACAGGGTCAGTCAGCAGCCCCCCAGTTCAGGTTTAGTGGGAAAACCTTTCACTCACTAGTTAAGGTCAAGTCTACTGGTCACCGTCCTAACCGAAAAGGGAAGGGAAAAGGGTGATGGAAGAGAGAGGATGACCTCGTTGTGGTGATGAGCGAACATCATCATCTACGGAGGACTGACTTTTGACTGCCTCCGTTCAAGAAAGGACCCATATCAGATCCAATAATAAGTTCGGGCTTAGCGTCGCATTGCAACCGTCGCCGTGGTCGCCGCGTCGTGTGCCGCCTTCCTTCTAGGCTCTTAGGCTCCTCTTTTTTTCTTTTCTTTTTTTTTCTTTTACACAACAACGGTAAGGGAAAAAAAAAAATGGAGCTGATTAAAAAAAAACTAATAAAAAAGCAAAAGAAAAAGAAAAAGAAAATCGGTTCGAGGGACAAAAGGGATCCATTGCTCAGCACCCTCGGGAGGCACGGGAGAAGAGTGGACGAAGGGGGGTTTGTGCACTCACTCTCTGTGTGGTTGATCGCCAATTCTAGTTCAACCTGGCGGAAGGCAAAGGAATGGGAAATTGGGTTGGGTACGGAAGAATATTGGCGAGTGGTGGTACTTTTCGGTATAATAATCAAATTACAGCGTTCTTACAAATTAACACTTGGGTTTGGCAAGAAAACTTACTAACCACCCACTAGGAATGGGGCAAAGTGAAGGCGGGGGAGAGACTGCGCGGGAACTGCGTATGGTCATGGTAACCAGGTTAGAAAGTGTTGTGGCCAAACTGGACTGATTACGAGGTTTTCGTAATCAATTGAACTCTGGATAACTTACGGAGTACTGAACAGGGTTTAGTGTAAGGCAAAAGGGAAATGAAAAATAAAATAAAAATAAAAAATGAACTCCAAGTCAGTCGGGACGCCAACAGGGTGGTACTTCCATCGACCTAATGAATGACAAGGATACTGGATCGGGTTGTCATGGCGAGGTAAAATATGTACGGGAAGTACGGAGTACGGGCTCCATGGATGATTACTACTACTGTAGTAGCTACACTTCCCTCTGCGTCAGGTATGGACCACTTGGGATGAGAATTGGAACTTGGCCGAGAAAAAAAGCCACTAAACTGAAAGGGGTCTAGTTCCCTAGTGGGTAGGGGAGGTAATATGAGTGAGAATGAATAGGCAGTAATGTATGAAACTTTGGAAAAATTCCTAGCCAACGCGACTTATCCACTGGTTGTGTAAGAATGAGAGGGGACCACTGGGGCATAGGCAGCATGTTGCGTCGAGAGTAGTAAACTATGCGTCTGGAGGGATGGGATAAGTGCACAAGGGACCCAGAAAGGAGGCGTAATGAAATTAAACCAACCAATCAATGGTCCCACATGGCGGGAGTTGATTCCAACAGACGGTAGTCCAATCGCTGCATTCAGCTTGCTTGAACTAACCTTTTCCACATATTTTACTTTCTGAACTATTACATCTTTTTTTTCCCTCTTCCCACTCGTCTTGGGAAATAGGGCTCCTGCTGGGGACAGACAGGCGCAGGCCGCGGGACCACCACCGCCCGACTCACCCAGCGACCATCAGCAGCCCCCCTCTCGCTCTCTCCCTTGTGACTCCTACTGGTACTGGTAGTGGTGGCACATAGCCTAAACAAGTCCACCGTCCGAGTCAATGATGGTTAGGTGATTGATTACCTCAAACTCCGTCTGCCGGCGAATCCGCTTCCAACTCGTCATTCACCCAATCCAACATCTGCTGCTGCGCCTTTCCAGGTTTCTTCTGTTCCTCTGCTCCGTACCGTCCGACTCCGCCCAGTCGTAATGCCCCGTGTATGGAGCATAATCCAAACCATGAATAGATGTTGACCCATTCCGTCCTATTCTACGCGCGCGAAAGCTGCAATTCAGACTAATCCGCCACTTGTTATGACACTACTACTCTAATGGTGTTGATCCGGTTTCGAGATGATAGGGCACCAATAGTCAACCATAGTGAAAGAGAACGGAAAGAAAAGACATACAAGGATCCATGACGGCGTAGACTCATACACGGGGTTTCGTCCTGTCAGCTGCTCGTGTACGTCAATAAAATATGGCCATTTTAGGGACTTAGCCCGAAAGAGAAATTCCCAGTCCCATGGTTTTAATACTACCCTCGTTATTGTCACATTGCGCAGCAACTCGGCAGCAGTAAATGGAGCTTTGATCTAAGACAACATTCATCACCACCACTCCAAAGTCCCTCGCATGGATAAGGGCGCTAAGCACAATGTGATAACACAGTTTGGCCCCTCCCCCCAGCCAAAAAAAAAAAAAGAAAAGAAAAGAAATAGGAAAAAGAACACATTCACACAGACACAGACACATAATGCGAGTTTCAACCCCCTGACCCGTGCTTTGAGACAGAGCAGAAAGTTAGAGTATGGTAGAAACAAAAGTGCTTTTGTAAGTGGTACAGTGTAGTGGCATTTTTCTGGTGTTCCAAATGATGGTCAACATGCAATAGTTTCCCTGTGGCGCCTCTACCCATCACTTAGGGGGTTCTCTTTTCTTTTTCTTTTTCTTTCATTTTACCTAGGTATTGGCAATAATAGTAGTATCCCACAGCGTCTCCAGAAGAAGCATATACTCCGGAGTCCATAGTTCTCCTCACGGTTTTAGTTGTTTTGATGAGGTACCTACTCTGACCCAAATACTCGAATGAGTTATTTCCGGCTGTCTTTTCTACGTTCGGTTAACCCGTTGTAGTTATGACGATCGTAGCACTCGGGACGCGACACTGTACATGGTACATAATGTCGAGAGTCAATGAATGCACGGAATTGAGTATCTCAAATCCCGTCGATTTTCCTTTTTCCCTGTTGAACCCCGAAGGTTTGGTCCTGAGAGTGTGGGTAGCTTCAGGATCGATTTAACTTCGATGTGGTACCAAATTTTCTTAGGGGATGTGCACCGGTCGGACGACTTTCCTGTGTCCGGCGGACAGAGTACCGTCAGATTCTGTACTTCGAACTGCTACCACTAACTTCAGGGGACAGGCAAACACTGATAGTTCGGGTATTGCTTCTGACAGTTCAGTACCGACGGAGCAGATCGATGCATTGACGATATACATTGATACAGCGTCTCATTCGCCCAAAGAGCGGCAGACCATAACTCGCCCCCCTTCGAAATTTAGGAAAAGAACGCAAAGATTAAATAATTAGAATAATAAAAAAAAAAAGAAAAAGAAAAAAGCAAAACAAAAATATGTAATGATCGAGTAGGGGATTATCAAACCCCATGGTCCGAGTAGTTACTCAGTCTATGTATCTAGTGACAGAGGACCCGGCTCTGTTGCATGTACGGAGTACTAGTAGTTCCATCGTGTATTGTTTCGCTTGGAACTCTGTGGACTGGACAAGTTGGTCTTGGCCCCTTCAATTCCTCGATTATCATCGAATTATGCGACCCAACTTATTCCTCTGCGCCTGAACCCTGCTTGCGGATTTCGCCTATGTGACTAGCAGAACCTCTCCATTATCGAACGCTCCTTGGTCAGACGATATCCGCTCTGATTGATTAACACGCAAAATTTGTCCACCTTGGCTAACTTGCTATGAGCTTTCGTCACCGAACAATATATTAATGATCAGTGATGATCAGTATTGCCCGTCGTTTGGTGGACGGTGACAAGCATACAGTAACATCATTTGAGCATCATTGGTATTATGTTGTCCCCTTGGGGAGGAACAATATTCCTGGTAATCAGGTGAAGAGTGATTTGTAACCCACTGATGGTCTGACCAAAATTGGAAATAAGGAAAGAGAAAACAGAGGATACACAACCCTCCACAACATTGATAGACTGATAATGTCTATTTGGAACCACCCGTATGGCGTAGCACCAAGTAGAGGTATGGGGATGATGTTATTTCAGTTTCCATGAATTTTTTTTTGTTATCTTTCCTCTTTTTTACATTCTCTATTCTAAGTTCCTGCTCTAACTTTTTCTCTTCCTTTCAAATCTGTTAGTTTCTTAATCCCGTAACTAACAATGTGGACAGACGATCCGAAGTGCGTCAACGAATTCTTGGCTGTTCTGGCATTGAGTACCCGCGATCGCAGCCGATTCTCTCATTATGGTGTAGTTGAGAGTGGTCGAGAACCATTGGCGTGCAACAAATCAGAAGGTCAACTTCGCATTTCCCCAGTATTTCGGGCTGGTTCTGGGCCACCACACGGTGTAATAAATTTCCACCACCAGCCCAGTGTGGGCTCATTTGGTGTTCCAGAACTCCAGAAGGAAGTGAGCGTCGAAGTGGAGCGGCTGAGCAGATTGGCATTTTATTATCGTCATCAGCATCATATGCGATCCCTAAATTGTCCAGTGGTCCGTTGAGATCCATTGACGAGGCTGGAACTGAATCCTTGGGTCGTTTGTCATCCGAGCACCGCGGCGGACATACGGCGATACGAGACGGACAATGGCTGTCGTTTCGCGGCGATCAAAGACGCACTTGGGCTAAACTCCAGACTATGGCTCTTGGTCTTGCATGGAAGAAAAGCCTAACGAAAGGGGCTGCAGTCACTGAATGGAACTTTCTCATACTCCGTACATTGCGTCTGATGGAGCTTTACCGTTTCAACCGACTTATGAGATATTGAGCCTCTCTTTTTTTTTTTTTTTTTTTTT